>NW_007730755.1:47908-136471 GCF_000696425.1 Galeopterus variegatus | reverse complement strand
AAAAAAAAAAAAAAAAAAAAATGTTGATAGCATAGTAAAAGTAACAAATACCCCAGAAACTGTGAAAGCTGTACCAAGGTTCCAGTTGTCAGGATTCATGTTTTTATAGCTGTATGAGAGACAAAAAGGAAAAAATAATGATAAATGAACATATTTTCACTTCTCCTTTCTATTGCCTTCTTTGCATATAAAACTAGTTCATTCTTGAGATTCAAGTTAAGGTAAAACCTAAAACAATTTTATTTATTCCGATTTTTACCATAACAAATCTATGATACTATAAGGATAGTGACTTTGTTAAATAAGTATTGAACTTTTTAATGCTCTTGGTTTTTGGCCATTCATAATCTCAATCCCTTTTTATTGATACTCAGTCCTGTTCATTTTAAAGCTATAATCTAACTTGTAATTAAACAGTAGCAACAACAACAACAAAACCTTTTCCATGTTTGCTTCCTCATTTTCCACCAAGTCTCCTCTATGCCAAATATCTCACTAAATGTGCTGTTCACCAGAACAGGAAAAGTATGAGAAGGACCAGGTTTCCTTTCACACACATCTTCTCCTCTGGTGTTGAGCTATGTCGGGACAGGGGAGGCAGAGCTTTCCTGCATGAGGAACCGGGGCCACTTCACAACACCCTCTCTTTTGTGTGTTGCTTTTTATGAGGAGTTGTCTCTCTGCGACAGGTGTACAGATGCCAGCTCAGGCTTGAGGTTGTGTTTCTGGGCTCTTCAGTCTGTGTGTGGAATCTGGCTTAAGTCTGACCTTCTATACATCCACCTTTACTTCCTGCCACTGGCAGAAAGATCCACTGGGATTCTACAGCAGTGTTAGGATCCTGGGGTTTGCAGATGAGAAACAATACATGGTGAGGACTCTTCAAAGGATTGACCTAACCAAATTTCAAGACTATGTACTTGCTCTGTAAATGTACAGGGGTGTTGGTTTATCAAAATTAAATTTTTAGAAGCCTGTAAAGACATGTACATATCAGTATATTTTTTGGTGTCTAACAACTGCTATTTCAGTGCAGCCAGCTTTTTCTCCTCCTTACTGAAGGTGAAGAGTTTATTTTCCAGTTTGTCTCAATGTCTTGTTTGGGAGATAAATAAAAACAAGTAAAATCCCTTCAATGAACTTTGTCTTTATACACAGAGCATGTTATGGAATGAAGAGTTTGGGAAGACATGTAGCTGAACTGTTCTACCCAAGAAAGCTAGGAATTGTCATGATTATGGGAAGAGGACAACTTCTAGTGAAAGTTGTGAGATTGATGACTAGCCTGGCTGAAATTCCAGAAAATCTGAGGTTTAGCACTCCTACTAGATGCTAATGAGACTGCAGAGGAGGCACAGGGTTACACATAAGCTTTCTCTAGAGAGTCTCAAAAATCCTGAGGGCGAGAACATGATAACCTCTGAAATTTCTGTAGCCATGCCTGTGCGAGAAATGCCTAACATCAGTTGTTTCTTGAAAGAAAAAAAAAAAAAAAGAAAAAAGGTTTGCACCTGAAGGCTAATGGATAGAAACAAACATCAACAAAAGTTTAAGATGTTCATTCCCCCTTAATTAGCATACACATTGCAGTAAAACAAACAAACCAGGGCAGAAATTTTTGCGATTGTCACCTCATTGATGTGGAAATAGAGCCACGTCATTTTCTTTTTAAAATAATGAATGGTTGCTAATGGAACTAAGAACAGTTAGACTACCATGTGGTATCCATTAGGTTAAGTTCTCTAATCTTAAGAAAAAACATTGATTAATAAATCTAAATTGCATATGTGAACCGTTGTATTCTAAAAATATTTCAAAGTCTTCCATGAAAGTCTGCAAGTACGTTTTCCATTAGCTGGTCAGTTACTGTTTTAAAATAGTATTTTTACTGTGTACCTTTACACACAAAAAACAGACTGGCAAAGGCAGTATCACATTTGAAAACAGGAGAAATACAATCTAAATTGCTTTAAATACAACACAAGTTTGGATACTCAACTAAGATAATATCAGAAAATTCTCTGTGTGCTATATTTTCATACATAAGGTCTTACTACCTGTATACTATACATTTTTCTTATCCTTGTGCAGTCTTCTGTGGAGTGGAAAACCCCTTCTGTTGATTCTAGTTGAAAAATCTGGTATCATTATAAAAGCTTAATTTCCTGTGATGGTTGGCATGATAAGCACAAATATGAAAGAATGTTTAACTTGTTTGAAACAAATCTCCCTCCCATCCTCTGCCATCAGCTTCAAGAAAAACGGCCTTTGAATAATTGCTTAAGACATGCTATCTTTTTCCAAAATTAGCAGAAAAGGCCCATTTCAGGATTTATTTAAATCATCTGTTTAACTGCCCAGAAAATACAGAACTCTGTATTATGGCTTTTCTTAAACACATAAGGTTTATGGATAAAACTGTTAAGCTTTGCTGTGCAAAGCCCTGCAATCAAATCCTCATTACCCTGTATGCAAATGCCATGCTTACAAAGGATCTTCATCGGTGATCTAATATTTTCATTTTAAAATGAGCTAGATAGATGGTCTCTGAGTTCATTATTTCTGTCTCTCTATTCTCATTCAAATTGTAATGTTAACATCACTCTATTTATTAGAATACCCTTCAGCTAAGAATATTAACGAGCTTTGACAAACACAAACTAAATCTTCCCTACAAAGCAGGTTGGCACAAACCAAGATAAAATGACAGGTGGATAAGACAAAAAACAATGTGGAGGTTAAGTTCTCCTGCTCAGAGTCAATCAGGGAAATAGTCAGTGTCTATATTCAACAGACATATAGACATATAGACTCTTTTCAAATAAAAGACACAAGTGGCCAAATGACACTTACTACTCAGATAAGATATTTGCAAGGCTAAACTTTGAGGCAGAAGAAATAGTCTTAAACTGGAGTGTTCTGGACAAAGGAAATTTGGCACTTGCATAAACTGGATTTTCTCTTAAATGCAGTTAATAAATGTCCCATTCAAGCATTTATTTTCAGCAGTTAACACATATGATCCTGAAAGTGATCACTATGATCTTTCCAGTCTTGGTAGGCAAGAAATCAAGAAAAATCTAGGGCAGCCTAAATTTGCACAATACATGGAAATTCCTTTTTATCATCCTTCTGTGTCTGGTTTGTCTCTTGCATTGAAGAAAGATGCATTTCAGAGGGGAGGATAGTATACCACTACTGTTTCCTTCAACTGAATATAACAAATACATACACCTCAGTCACAAAAATAATTATGTCACCTAAATTACTTATAATTGTTTTATATGCTCTTTAAGGTTTAGTAGCACAATGTCCATCAATTGATGAATGGGTTAAATCAGTTATGGTATGCTGACATTTGGAATACTCTGCAATACTTGAAAATATTAGGCAGGTCTAAGTTCAAGGATATGAAGATTTCCAATATATATTTTCACATTATAAATTGTAGAACAAAATAATGCCATGATCTTATATATTGAAGAATATGCCTATGATATATTTGAGCATATGCTTGCATGCTGAATAAAAATGTAACGATAAATACTCACGTTAATAGTACTTGCTTCTACTGATGGAAGTGTGATTGGTAAGCAAAGGGGGAGTTTCAGCTTTTACTTTATACATCTATAATATTCATGCTTTTAAAATGGACATCTATATTTTTACTTGAGCAATTAGTGTATGATTTGAAAGGCAATATAGCCTAGTGCTTAAGACTATAAGCTCTGGAGTCGTATAGCCTGTGCTCAAATCCAGATTATCACTAACTATATAACCTTAGGTAATGTACTCTGTGTGCCTGTTTCTGTCTACATAACGGTCTATAATAATGCCTCATACCTCATAGGGTTATAATGACAATTAAACAATTTATCATAAATTAATTGTTTAAAGCCATGCCCAATACAAAGAAGTAAAAAAATACTTGCTATTATTGTTAATTATATTGTATGATGATGATAAATATGGCAACAGAGAGGAATCTTGCCAACAAAAATATAATTCAACCAAAAAGATGATATTGCTGGTCTCACACTTAATACAAGGCAACATTTAATCTCAAAAAGAAGTAAAAAAATACTTGCTATTATTGTTAATTATATTGTATGATGATGATAAATATGGCATCAGAGAGGAATCTTGCCAACAAAAATATAATTCAACCAAAAAGATGATATTGCTGGTCTCACACTTAATCCAAGGCAACATTTAATCTCAAAAGACTGTACAGCCATGATTTTAGAACTCTGGAAATGAAGTGAATCCCGAGAACCACATAACCAGATATTGTCATTCAAGTATTAGAAAAACAAATAGTAATTTTAAAACAGGAAATCAGCTATAGAACCCTAAACTTCAGTTATTATTTGTTCATGATAACGTCTGTCAGGATTCAGAAAGGTATAGACATTAAGATGGCAAACACCATCTGTTTAGTGCTCAGTTCTTCTCTATGTCAAATCTTACCACTTTGTCATTTGTCCCCAAATATGTGCTCACTCTTATAGATACAGTTGAAAACACCTGTTTTCTCTTCTCTCATCCCATTCCCCTTACTCTCTGCTGATGTCTGGGTGTTTATATTTGCCTGAAGTTAGTGTTTAAATTTCCAATGCCTGTTTTAATAACTTATTTAGAAGTGTTTTATTAAATATATATTAGTTTTTGCATGTTTTAAACTATGTATGAAAAGAAACATAAAATGAGATTCTTTTTGCTTCAGTTTCTTCCAAAACCCTAATGTGACATCAAATATGTTAGTGAGAGTCTATATCAAAAGGTGCATTTCAGTGTAGGTTGTCAAAAACCAGCTTGTCATTTGTGGAACATTATGGGGTACCCTTATTTAGATTGAGAACATAAAAAGTTCAGGAGAGAAGAGAAGAAAAAACAACATTTTTTTGAAGAGACTTTCTGGTGAGAGTTGCTCCCAAACATGATCTCCCCTCCAAAGGGAGTGGGTGGTGCTTCATTTAGTGCAACTCCAGAAAGAAGAGGCTCTGATGGGATCATTTTGGGAAGTTTGGGAAGATGTTTCTCCTGAGTCTGAATTCATATTGACTGCAATCTGACACACTCCTGAAGAATCTGAAGACAAGAGGCTGGAGGGAAAAGAAAGAAGGGGGCAGTGTTTAAGAAGTAACTGTGGTCCCACTGAAGGCTGAGGAAGACTGGGTAAACATTTTCCATGGGCAAGAATGTCAACAACTGTGAAGGGTCTGAGATTTCACCCTATTTGCAAAGCTAATAATATAGGCTACCTCAGTCTCATAAAGACTGACAGAAGACAAAAGACTCCTGGGTCAGAGATAAAAAGTGATATATTAGTGACAGAAATAGCAGTAGCCAGAGGATCAGGAATTGCTCTAGTTCCCCAAGCCCCACTTCCCACAGGGTATACAAAGAGACCAAGTGTCATTTGCATACACATTAGGATGCATTACAGGGGAGGAACCCTGAGCTTAGGGAACACACACCGTTTATAACAGGCAATAGTCTGTATGATCCTTGCCCCAGAGAGAGACACTATTTTTATTATACTGAGCAATAAACAAATCACCCTTTGCTCTAGAGTAGAGATTCTCTCTGTCTTCCAGGACTTCTCTTTACTCAAACTTCCTTGAAAAGATAGTCTAGAACAAAGGCAGATAATGCCTGTGTTCAAAAGGCATGCAGAATCACAAAAGACCCATGGGGAATTGTCCCAACATAGATATGAAGTATCTGAGAGACAGAGCCATTCTGGAGCCATGTCATGTCCAGCTAAAATAAAAACACCTGGAAAGGATGGATGATCAGACCTTGAAAACTAGGATCTGAAGAGGAAAGCCATCAGCGAAAGGAAAGACATAGTATTGTCCACAGGAGCTGCTGCAGCCCAAGGCACCCAGCAAAGAAGGATTGAAATTTATTGTCTCGTCTCTTAAGAGATCATGAAAGAGGTGGCATTTAAATTAGGAATGATTTAATCAGTCAGAGATGGGATTGAAGGTATTCAGTTGGAAGAGAATATAAAGAATAAAAATGGAAAAGAAATCAAATTTATGATTCAGGAAATAGAAGTCCAGTGTTGCTGAGAGAAAACTGCAAGAGTATTTTGCTGAATGTTTTAATGTTTTCATTTCTCAAAATATTACATTCTCCTTTCTCTCTCAGGTTATGTAGTAACTTCAGTTGATAGATTTAACACTCATTTCATCCTTGAGGGCAGAGGAATAGGATCTGCAAAGAACAAAGCTAAATACAATCCACAACTACAAAGACATTTAACATTTCATTAAATAAAAGAAAAAGTCTTTAATATAAATTCACTTGGGGTTTCAAAAACTGGCACAAGAACAAGAAAAATAAATTTGAAAGCAAAGTTTTTATAAAAACTAGGCAAAATATAGATTCTCTTTATTTCTTTAGGTTCTAGAAGAATTTAATTGGGAATTTTCTTTAGTTGCTTTCTGTCCCTTTCTCATATCTATTCAAATGCAACTTATTTTTTATGAATGATAATAGATTCCAATCTAACATAACGTCTTGCTCTGACATTTACCAAACACACAGCTGTGGGAACAGATAAATCTGGCACAGTGTTTATTTTCTAAGTGTGTGAAAGGAAACAGGATGCTTGCTTCTGCTTAATAAAGCTCATATAACATTAAAAATTTAAACAATATAATTAAACTGTCCCTGAGGGAAAAAAGTGATAGCACAATCTGAAATGTCCATTATGTTGCCTAACATTATGTTGTATTAGCGTCTCATGCAACACGATGTGTAGTAGATTAGAATCAGGTAACATTGAATTACATTTTCCTCATTCACATACTTGAAAAATGAAAAAAGTACTCCTAATATATGTGTAACATTCAAAACTTCTATTAAAAATTCAGATGAAGAATGCAATGATTGAGCTCTTATCAAGCAGTTCAAGAAAGACTTGGTTATAATACACACCTTTAAAAATGTAACTATTAGATATTTCCAGTGATAAACTTTAAACTGAAATACTTAAAGTCTCCTAAGGATTACATTAAACAGCTAACTACTTTCTCCATTATGCTTTTTATTCTTTCTACACACAATTTTCATCTTTTCCAACTATATTGTTTCCACTGCACACAAGCTCCTCTGACCTTGAGTTAGAGAATTATAAATATATACTGAGGAACACATTCATTAGAGGAACAAAGAACACCACTGTCCACTGTCCCCCCCCAAAAAAAAAACTAAGACTACTTTTTTTGATGTAATTAAAATACAACTTGACTCTAAAATCACTTTAACAGCACATGTGCTAATATTCCTGGCTATCCCTGACATTACATTACTTATAGATCAACTGTTTTCAGCAGGGGATGGGGGGGACACTTTTGCTCCCCAAGGAATACCTGGCAATGTCTGAAGACATTTTTGATTGTCATCACTTGTGGGTGGGGGTTGCTACTGGCATCTAGCCAGTAGGGCCCAGGGATGCTGCTAAACACGCATCAAGACAATGCACAAGACAGTTCCCACAACAAAAAATTATCTGGCCCAATATGTCAATAGTTCTGAGGTTGAGAAGACCTGCCTTAGATTAACATCTCAAACCCACATCTCCAACTCTCTTTTCTTCATGTCTTTCCTTTGAAGAGATTTTTGCTCCCTGTAATAGAACTTTTCCTCTAAAGCACCAGTTGCCTATGTTTTACTAATTTATGTCAACTGTACTAACTCCTGTTCTTATATTTACAAACTGTCTTTCATTACTTATTATCTCCAGTTTAATATAGCACAAAGACAGAGAACTGATGGCCCTTCTACTTGCTAACCATGTAACTGGCTATATTAGTCTGCTCAGACTACCATAACAAAATACCATACATCGTGTGTCTTAAACAACAAATGTTTTTTCTCACAGTTTTGGAGGCTAGAAGTCCAAGATCAAGGTGCTGGCCAGTTCTGTTCCTGACGAGGTATCTCTTCCTGGCTTGTAAACAGCTGCCTTCTCTGTGTCCTCACAGGGCTTTCCTCTGTGTTCACAGAGAGACATTGAGAGAGTACTCTGGTGTTTCACCCTCTTCTTAGAAGGACACCAATTCTATTGGATTAGGGGCTTCATGCTCATGACCTCACTTTACCATAACTACCTCCAAAAAGGCCTTATCTCCAAATGCAGTCACCTTGAGGGTTAGGGCTTCAACATATCCATTTTGGGGGGCAGACACAATTTAGTCTGTAATACCAGCCTTTGTGATCTGTAGCAACTCACCTGTTTCTTCCCAAAATATTCCTTGAACAACAACAAAAAACCTGGGGAAAGTGACGACACTTGCGGCTGCCCATTTTCTGAGCCTAAGTATGCCCTTTGTTCCTGAGGATGTTATTGAAAACCTCTCTGCATGTTAGTTAAACCCTCAGTCAAAATTGTGATAGACTTCTGTGGCATCAAAGCACCTCATCTCACCAGGGCATGTCTAAAGAATCAAAATAATCAGAAATCCAATAGTGGAGCATCCGTGTTCACGGATTTTCACCAGCGTTTATTCTGGGAAGAAATACAATTGACTATTTGCATTTCTCTTGAACTCTCTCTTATTCCTGAATCTGTTCAGATGCTTATAGTGAATAGTTGCTGATACACTTACCTGATGTAGTGAACACTGTACTGTGCAATCCAACCGTACCCTTCAGGATTCATGAATTTGTTCCCTCCTCTGCTGGGAGTGCTCTCAGCTTAACCTTCAATGCCTGAACCCTCTGCAGGACCTGAAGAGAGTTACTTCAGCCAACATCATGGCCCTTCCTTGGAACATGCTGCATATAATGACTGATCAAGGGTGCAAGGGTCCAACCCCAAATTTGTACAAATTAGAGGGACAATCCAAGCATCAATCTCCTCAGGGTAGGCTGAGGCTTTGGTATTACTACATAGGAGCCCACCTGATTCATTCCTCCACATCATCCAACTTTGTTCTCTTCCCCAGGAAATTCACTAATAAAATTTCTGCACACTAATCTTTATTTCAGAGCCTTTGTCTCTGGAAACTGACCTGCAGTCTCAGATTTGTTAGATCACCTTGTCTGTATACTGTAAAGAGCGTATATTTTGCACAACAATAATACTTATTATATGTTAAACATAGATAGCACTCAAGACAGTAAAGATTAAATTGGGATTTAGATCTTCATTGTTAAATAAAATGTGTTCAGCCCAAATGAGTGCTTTCTTTTCCTTCCACATGCTAAGGATTTTAATAGAAAGCTATATTTATTCCACTTTCTAACACAGATTGTGTGCTGGTGATTATTTGCTTGTTGAATACAAATGTGGAAGGGTATAATTTTGCTAACAGTTTTTCTTTTTTCTCTCTTTTTCTTTTTTTGACAGAGCTTAGATTGATGGACTACTAAACTAATTTATAGGTCCTGCTGTGTGAGATAGCCTCAGTTTGATTATCAGAGCTGTCTCAGGTGAAGAACTGAAATCACAGTGTATTCAATTAGTTATTAAATCTTGACACACCAGGTGCAGGGGTCACTCTGCAATGTGGTTGCTTTTAAGTAAGAAAACACATTCAGAAAGGGCTTTAAGGAAACTTGGCACTGTTGAACCATTTTTTGATAGATTACTTGAAATGGCCCATGTTCAACATCAGAATTGGGCTGCTTTGACAGTAGGTGAGAGGATAAATCAATGTATTTGGCAGTGCTATAAACAAATCAATATAAAAAAGGAAGAAATATTGCACTTTCAAAAAGTTCCAGAAGTACTCTCTAGATTTAAAAAAAAATAGCTTCCATGTTGTGAGGTCCTCTAGATTTAGCGATAGGCTTATCCAGTTTTAAATAATTCAGGACCTTCCCTCCATACTGTCCTTGCCTGATGATTTTTAGTTTGACTGATCATTAGAAGTTACCAGGTGGAGGGGGAAATACACATAAGAACCCAAAACACCTTATTATTCAAACTTTTACTATCACAAAAATGTAAAACACAAGAAGTGATTGGAAATGGGGGTGGAGGGAGGAAAGCAATGCTCTGTTATCCTTGCCCTTTATTATCAAAACGAACAGCTCCTGGTAAACTCTAAATGGAAAAAATAAAATTAAACCTAATTCGAAGTCCTTCTGTCTTCAGATTTTACATAAACCCTTGTGGCACAGTGCCAGGCCCTTATGATGTGCTCTATAAAGGTTGATTAAAGAAAGGAATCGATGAAGTCCTTGATCCATAATTAGGATAATGAATTAAACTTATCATCCCGCATAAATCCAATTAACTTTGTGGACAAATTCACAAATCAGGGAAGGCTTGTTATAAAATGTGGGTCCTTCTAACTCCATCAGCTACCCTTGCTCCCCCTTCTGCCAGATGAAAAGGTGAGAGATGAGAGGGGCAGAGGAGGAGGTAGCTGCTGAGCTTCTCCCCTGGCATTCTTTCACCGTCATCTGGGGAAACAGATGAAAATTAGATATGTCACCTGGTGACACCAGTTTCCATTGTATCCTGTACAATAAAACTAACCACTGCTCTGCATGCCTGCCTGCTTGAGAAGCTCAATCAACCCCTTGATGGGCTTTGAAGGCCTTGTCACAGGAACCTGTCATTATCAAGATCCCTCTCCTCTGATTGTACAGTCTGTGCACATGCTAAGTAATTGAACTTCTTACCTTCCTTCATTCTCCTATATCAAAGGAGAGTAATTTTGTTTGAGACATTCTTCTCAAAGTCATGAATCTTCCTCGGGAAATCTTCAGATCATGTCCACACAGATTGTATTCTAACAAAAACACAGTGTTACCATCCTACCATTTTTTTCCAAGAACAGTAGTAACCCTTGGCTTTAATTACCATGAGGGAAGAGAAAGATGCTTAAAAATATCACCTCTGGCTAGTTTCTGAGAGATTATTCTGCCTCTCAGTGTATACATGTTTTTCCATGTGTGCAAAGTTTTTACTTTCGAGACCACAGTTCCCAGAAATGCACTCGTTGTATAATCAAGATGCTATTCTCTGTGCAATTGTTTTTTCCATTCTCCTTGAACCAAAATTACCAAATAGATTTGACTTTTTAGCTATTAATATGCCCCATCTCCTATGCTTTAGGCTTTTTAAAATTTACATCCCATGCTAAGGAATTATACCATTTACTTTGTGAAAAATGCTTACTTTCTCACTTGTTCCTTCTTATTCTGTCAAAATTTGCACTCATATCTACTGTGACAGCAAATGTGGAATATTAGACAAAGAAGCTGAGACAATTTTAATGCATTAGAGTATGCCCTTGAAACCTGACACTAGGGCCGACCCCGTGGCGCACTTTGGAGAGTGCGGTGCTGGGAGCGCAGCAGCGCTCTCGCAGCAGGTTCGGATCCTATATAAGGATGGCCGGTGCGCTCACTGGCTGAGCGCGGTGCGGCCTGTCACAAAAAGACAAAAAAAATAAATAAATAAAAATAAACCCGACACTAAACTACTTATCTCCACAACCACCTGCGCTATATTCTAATTCAGTGTATTATTAAATTCAGACCAAGGAAATTAACGTGATTGTGTGAAAAAAACCTAAAGGAAAAAGAAGTCTCACCTTTGATCTCTACTTGCACTACTTAGATGATATCTTGCACCCTGAATCTCCCCAAATCATGTTTGTTCACTTTTATTTTGTGTCAAACAAACCCACTGAAGTATCTTGACATTTGATTTTAGACCTAAAGTACGAGGTTTCATGGCCTGCAACCTCAAATTATTTCCAGACTTTTTGAGATGCTCGTAAATGTTCATACACATAAGAGCAAATAGGATTTTACAGGGCAAGTATTACTTCTCCAAGTTGACTTCTTAAACTTTTTTGTATGTATACCATTTAAAATGCATGTTTTGCAAGAATTTTGAGGCCAAATTTGTCAGATAGAACTACCACATAGAGGGAACTGCCACATTTATTAATATAAGAAAAATAAATAAATAATGACAAACTGTGTGGCACACTGAATTATGGCTAGACACTAAGATAACCAAAACTTTGAATCTAGTTTGGTTTCCAGCTACAATTGCCCAGGACTATCCCGGTTTTAAAGCTGAAAATCTCAGATCCTGGGAACCTCTTAGATCTGGGAAAACCTCAGTCCCGGGCTGTTGGTCACCTTGTTTCCAGAAGAACTTACAAACATCACCAACAATTTATAGCATAAGTTCTTAATCACCTACCTCAAGAGCAATAGAAAAAAATCATCAATATGAATACAATGGGCAAATCATTTGAGAACTACTAATAAACTGTATTGTGTTGTTTGATTATGCAGAAATGCTTATATAAGTATCTAGGGATCAAGCTTCAAGTTGGAAATCATTGATTTTGCAACATGATTTTATGAGTGGATTTTATCGTGTGTGTAGTCAGACAAAGGCAGGAAAAAAAATTTTTTTTGAAATTCACAAATTTAAACAGTGTTATGAATCTAAATAATCTTGTGAACATAAATGAATATGATGTTTGGAGCAGTGCTGAGACCAACAATGATTTTAAAATAGAAACAGCATTTAGTTTCTAAACTGAGACCTGTACAATGTGCATTGTAAATGAAAAAATTTAGTCCTAAATTAAGTCTTACAAATGGAATGCCTTAAACATTTCTGAATTTAATATAAGTATGGCCTCCACCTAAGATATGCTCAGCCCTTAATTTCCCCTTTGAAGAAAATATATATGATGTTAAATGCCAGATCTGGAATAAGGGATAGGTCATCACCTAAATTTTGAGAAAGAAAAATAACTTCTCTGCAAGATTTCATAATTGAGAGAATTCCTGAGTTGATAGCTCCAAAGGCAGACGCTGTATTTGCCTTCTTTAACCCATTTTTCAACCTGTTTGCTTTTTAAAAGGGTTGACATCTACCATTGTATGGGCAACTTTAAGTCAGCTAAGGCAATAACCTTATGCATGAACATTTCACAGACTTTCATGAAGTTATTTAGGTCCTAGGCAACTGATAAAGCAATTGTGATAAATGAAAACATTTCCTTTAAGTCTACTTTGCTTTATAATATAGATACTGACATGATAAGAAATGATCAGTTTAGGGAAAATTAAGTAAATTTTAACTTTTAGAACATGTACTCAAAAGTGGCTGAAACTGGCTGATGCCTCAATCTGGTAACCTGCTGTTCCTCTGGTGTGTCCTTCTGGATTGTTCCACTAAAGTTTATTTTTCAAAAAAATTACTTCACATTATTTTAGGTGATCACATGTCAGTGTTTCAGATGTATCTTAGCTAAAACTAGTTAATGCCCTAACTTACATGGTTTTTGAAGCCTATACGTTTGGTATTGTTTGGCCCTTAAGCTTCAAATCTCTTAGCACGGAGTATGAGGAAGGCTGTACATTGTTGCTTGAGAGTCTGTACATTTAGAACAAATTTGTATTCGACCTGTCAGTATGGCAAATGAGTAAAAAAATGTTAATACACTATGGGATCTTTTATTTCTTTTTTGATTCAGCTTATACCAGGGCCAAAAACCTCAACTTCCGTTTATGACAGTGGGGATTTTTTAAAATGTCTACAATCTTTCTAATAAACTGTTGGAAGACTTAAAATAAAGAAATAAATTATATATATATATATATATTTATGGTGTCAGGCATGGAGTAGAGCATTAAGAATGTGGCCCAAAGACCTGGAACTGGGAACAATAAAATATATAATTTGAGTAGGATTTGAAGGAAGGTTAGGCCCAGTTTAAAGTAACAGATTTGAGTAAATGTCTGTGGAAATTTACTTTTCATTTACTCTGAGCTCATACAGAGAGAAATTAATGAAGCCCTGTTCTAACTGCTTGCTAATACTGTCCAACAACCCTTCTAATGGTTCACTAGTTTGCTCTTCTGAGTACTGTCTACAAGTAAATATTTCATATGTTTTCCATTTTTCTAAAACGTCCTACCAATCCCAGCCATCTACCTTACAAGATAATTATTTTAATATTTCACAGAAAATTCTGATTGATTCTATAAAATCTCAACTACCTAATCAATCAAGTTTTCTATATTCACACATATCCTTCTTCATTTTTTCCTGTTATAGTGAAGAATTTCTCTACTCCTTTCTAAGACAGACCATTTAACAAAATCTGGGCAACTCATCACCTCCCACACCTCAGTGAACTCAGATTTTCTCTCACCCCTACTACCTCATTCCGTTTCATTTTACCCTCTTAAGTTTGCCTCATTTATGGAAAAAATAAATAAATAAAACTTCACTTCAAATATATTCTCCCTAATGTTCTAAACCTATCACTCTTTTTGCCTCTTCAAAATAAATGACTTAACCAGGTGCCATATAAATATTTAATATGTCTATATTAATCCATGTTTTCTATATCATGTTTAAGTTGGAGATCAATAACACAAAGGCACAAGGAAACACATTCATTTAAAAATTTAGAAGCATACTTCTATATAGCTATTGTCATATTGTCACACACACAAAAAAAAATTTTAATGAAAATTAGAATTTTTTTTTTTTTTTTTTGACTGGTAAGGGGATCGGAACTCTTGGCTTGGTGTTGCCTGCACCACGCTCAGCCAGTGAGTGCACCGGCCATTCCTATGTAGGATCCGAACCCGTGGCCTTGGCGCTCCCAGCACTGCACTCTCCCGAGTGAGCCACGGGGTTGGCCCAAAAATTAGAAAATATTTAAAAGCAAAAAGTAAAAATGTATTACACATAAAAAGTTGTGAGATGAAAATAAAGCTTTACATAGAAGAGTTTTTATAGTCTGATAGGTTTATATAAGAATAAAATACTAAGTCATATTAGAATAGTGAGCAAAGAATACATTTCAAGTAATTCCAAAAGGACACAGAAAACAAAAGATACTGTAAGAGAGAAAAGTAAAGACAAACTTTAAAGTGGAATAAGGTAGAAAGTAAGGATCTACAAGAGATCAGCAATATAAACTGATTTTTTTAGAAAAAATCTTTAAAATAGGAAAAATGTTGGTAAGATTAATCATAAAATAAACAAGAAAAAGAAAGTACAAAAATCAGAAGCAATGTCTTTATCAGTAGAAGATCGGATAAATAAATTAGGCTATATTCAGTCAATGGCACACTATTCAGCAATTACAAATGAATTAATGTTATATCACTCAAGACATATAAATTTCAAAAACATATCATAGTGATGCTGGAGATACAAGTTCTTGCATTTCCTGAGGGAAGAATCTCATCAGGAATCCACAACAACTCCAAGCTCACATAGGACAGTCAAACTCACATTCAAAGTTTACTGCAAAATGAAAGTACAGGCAAAAGGGTGCACAGGTATCTTTGTGAGTGAGGACTGCCCCAAGGATTTTGAGGGAAGGGTTTATGTGTTGTTCTGGGATGGGGGTGTTTCTCAATATTAACTAAGAGGTGGAATATTCAAGAAAAAGGAAGAGAAAGGGGATTTTTGATGTTCTTGCAAGTTTAAGCTCTATTCTAAGAAAACAAGGCGTTTTTTGGTGGTTATGGATTTATTTCTTATTCAGAAAACCACAGGGTTCTGAAGAAGGGCAAGCTGATTGGTAGGGTGGTTTAGCTGCTGCTAACAGATTTTAGCTTGAGCAGTCTCCCTGAGACAAGTCCCTGTTCTATGCCTCAACAGAGTGAAAATTGCAGGACACATACAGAATGGTACCACTTTGAAAACTTTTGAAAACATGCAAAAGAATATCATATATGTTTATGGATACAAATACATATGGTAAAATCTTATAATGTGTAGAAATGATAAATACAAAAATAGGAGAGTGGTATCTTCTGTGAAAACAGGGAAGGCTATAGAGTAGGAACAAATACATACAAGAAATCCTTTGACTCTGTGCTATTTTGTCTATTTTTAAAGGAGGGAAGAAGAAATGAAGGAGGGAGAAAGGAAAGAAGGAAGGTTGGAAGAAAGAGAAGAAGGAAAAAAGCTCTGTAACATAGAGCAAATTGTTAAAAATTAACAAAGCTATGTGGCCTGTACTCTAGACTTAATTACATTATTGCTTATGTTTTTCTGTAAGCTTATATACTTACAATCATATACTTATTGATTCTTCTGCTTCAGTTATTGCGTACTCTTTAACCCACTGCAATCTGGCTTCTTGTCTCCAAGTATTGCTCTAAATGTTCTCAACAAGGTGAAATGTGATTTTCTTGTTGCCAAATCTAAAAGTGTTTCATTCACTCGTTGTGGTAGGCATAATAGTTGCCCTCCCACAAAAAAAAAACCTGTGTCCTAATCCCAGAAACTAGAATATGTTACAGCAGATGGCAAAAGAAACTTTGTAGTGTAATTAAGAATGGTGAGATGGAGAAATGATCCTGAGTTATTCAGGTAAAGCCAATCTAATCACATGAATACTTAAAATTGGAGAACTTTTCCCAACTGTGGCCAGAAAAAGAAACATGGGATTTGACAATGGCAGAAGGATCATAGGGTGTGATATTGCTGGTTTTGGAAATGCAGGAAGGGGTCCACAAGCCAAGAAATGTGAGCAGCCTCTAAAAACTGAAAAGGGCAAGGATATTATTCTCCCATAGAGCCAAGACAAGAACACAGTCCTACTGACTCCTGGATTTTAGCTCAGTGAGACCCCTGCCAAATTTCTGATCTTCAGAAATGTATGAAAATAAATCTATGTTGTCTTAAGCCACTGAGTTTGTAAAAGTTTTTTTACAGTAACAGTAGAAAACTAATATATTCATCATATTTTATTTTTGCAGCCATTGATATAATTTTCATGTGTGTGTATTACTTTGGGTTATCTGTTTATTTATTTGTTTCCGAATTTAAGTGAGGACATGCAGTATTTCTCTTTCTACGCCTGGCTTAGTTCACTTAATATAATTTACTCTAAGTTCAACCATGTTGCTGCAAATGGCAGTATTTCATTCTTTTTTATGGCAGAGTTGTATTCTATTGTATAAATATGCCAATGTTTTTTATCCACTCAATAAGCATTTAGGTTGTTTCCAACTCTTGGCTATTATAAATAGAGCTGCAGTAAAGAAGGGAGTACAACCCCTTGACGTGATGATTTCATTGCTTTGGATATATACCCAAGACTGGGATTGCTGGGTCATATGGCATTCTATCTGTGGTTGTTTGAGGAAACTCCACACCATTTTTCATAATGGCTGTACCATTTTATAGACCCACCAGCAGTGTAGGAGTGTTCCCCTTTCTCTGTATCCTCACCAGCATTTGTTATTCTCTGTCCTTTTGATGATAGCCAGTCTAACTAGAGTTAGGTGATATCTCAATGTGGTTTTGATTTGAATTTCCCCAATGCTGAATGATGTTGATATAATTTAGCATTCCTTCCTTAAATTGATCCCTACTCATGATTGTGATTCCATGTTCCTCTGGCTTCTCTCCTTTGTTTAGACCAGACCATCCTCAATAACCTTTCAGGGTAGCTCTTTTGCTTATCCAATAAATATTGTCAAAATTCTGGTAATTCCTACCTATCCTTATAAATTTTTAATATAATTTTTTGCCTTGATTATATCATCTATGCCATTGGTTCTCTATCAGTGTTATTTTGCCCTCCAGGGGACATTTGACAATGTCTGGAGATATTTTTGTTTGTCACAACTGAGGGGTGCTATAGCATCTAGAGAAAAAAGGACTGGAATGCTGCTAAATGCCCTACAATGCAGAAGACAGCTACCTGCAACAAAGAATTATCCTGCAGAAAAGGTCAATAGTCCCCAGATCCCCAGATTGAGAAACCCTGATCTATGCCTATTGCTTCAAATATAACATAAGAGGATGACTTCCAGATTCCCCTTTTTAACTTAGTTCTTTACCCACAACTTTACACTCATATTTACATTAAAATTTATATGTTCTCATTATTAAAACAAATGACAACAACATTTTGTCAGTTTCCCAAACTGGTATCTTAAGTATCATTTATGTCTTCTTCAAATTCAATCATTTCCCAAATCATATTATTTTTTCTTTCCTAAAACCCCATGTAAACACTGGCTTTCTTCCATTCCCATCAGGGGATGTGCAAGCCACCAAGTTTGTATTAATTTGTTACATCAGCAATAGAAAACTAATATTATTCATCTTATTCTATTTTCACAGCTTTTGATATAATTTATCACTTCTTTCTTGAAATGCTCTCTCAAGATTATGAAGGAGCCTTATTATGTAAATAAATTTTGCATAATTAACTTTAATCATTCTGCAAAAATAAAGAGAGAAAAGTTATTTGAACAGTGTAGGCAATTCCACCCAATATTTTACTCCATCAGAGTTTGCCCCAGAGTCAGCAAGAGACGAGAGAAATGTGTCTCCTGGTTCCTCTGTAGGTCTTGGTTTCTGGTTGTCTCTTTCATTCATGAGCTTCTTGCTACCCTGAGTGAGTCTAGACAGCATCACAGAAGTACAATGTAACCCCAAATGCAAGCTAACCAACCACTGAGCCACACACACAGAAGACATACCTCAACTAGACAGAAAATTCCCTGTGTTGTACCTGTTTAGAGGTGAACTATTGATTCCAAACTGGCACTTTCTTAGTTTGTTTTAAGGCATTTCTGAGAACCGCAATGTTTTTGGCCTTAGTTACTGAATTTAGAAACAAATGCTCAAGTTTGAGTCTGCCGGATCGAAACAGGGAAACTTTCCTCAGTCTTCTGCAGCAGTCAGGATAAATTTGAATGATAAAGCTAGTTATTTTGACCTGGGTAGTTTTCAGAAGCTTCTCATTACCAAGAGGGCAAAATCCAAGTTCATTGTTATGGAATAAAGTGTTATTCAGGACCTTATGCTAGTTTATCTGTTCAGCATATGTCATCATTTCTCTTCTTACAGGCACAGAATATTAGCACATCCATTTAGTAATATCCTCAAGTAATCTAACACTTAACAAGAGATTTAGGATAAGTTGAAAAACTCCTAGCATCAAAAACTTACTAAAGTTTACAAAGATAGCTAGCTTTGGGGGGTGTATTTAGTATGCTTAGGGAGAATTTACTGGAAAATAAAATTGAGTGGTAATCTTCCTACTGTTCTGCGACTGGACCCAGTAGGAGCCAGCACCCCCCTCCTTCTACACCATGTTTGAAGCCAGCTAACTGGCTCTATTCACAATCTGAACCCCAGTTCTCATCGATATACAGAGGCAACAGAAGAAAGTGGTGGTGAGAGTAAGAGCTAATTATCAAAATCAAATGTGATTTGCCTAGCTGAGGTTTCCCATTCCACGGGGAAAGGACGTGGGTTGGAAGAGGTTGATGGTGGTGGTGTTAGGTCCCATACTAGAAAACTAGGCAATGGAAAGTCTTCTGGAGGGTGTTTTAAAGAATTCATACGTATGCTCCAGGGAATATTTGGATTCAGCCACCACAAAGAAACGGTGCGCTTTCAGTAAAAAGATTTCGTTTCTTTAATGCTTCCTTCCTGCTCCAACACTAGAAGAGGGAGGAAGAGGACTGAAAGAGATATACACACCCAGGTCCCTCCAGCCAACGTCAAAGCTGACTTGGGGAAGATAAGATCAGAGGTTTGAAGTGGACCTGGTTGTGCTTTTAGTTAAATGAAAGTGACTGGAAGACTGTGCAATGGCTTAAGGATAGAGAAGGGTGATTTGATATTCATAAACACAAGTAGCCTGAAAGAGAGGTGGAAGAAAAATAATTGTGCTTCAAATTTAATATCACTTCAAGCCAAGATTATTCAATAAATTGCTTAATTTACAATTCTGATATTAAAATATATAGAAAAATCACCCAAGAGTTCAGTTTGGAGGAAAATGCTTGTAAGGATATATATTCATAAAAATTATTTGAAGTAGCTGACTTTTACTTTAATCTTAATACTATTATTCTACATATTAAAGAGTATTATAGGGAGAGGTAAATAAAAATGATTCTTAATTCCATCACTCAAGAAACCCCTGCTGACATTAAAATGTAGATTGCATGTAAATGGTACTAAAATTCATACCAAAGGCTCTGATATGAAATATAAATGTCCTTCTCTTCCTTTATCACATCTGATCACCTCCATAATTTCCTTAAAAGTAACCACATTTTAAGTTTATTCTTCTGCTAAAGCATATATGATAGCAAATATACATTTCATTTGTTTATCTTCATCAAAGTGATTCCATATTTCTCATATCAAAACACATAGATTTACCTCATTCTGTTTAATTGCTGTAGTATACAGTTAATACATTTTTAATCACCTCCTGACATTTACTATATTCTAGCTTTTTAGTATTACAAATAATGCTGCAATACATCTCCTGTACATATATTTTGGCTTCTTTTATGAAAATGTAAAAGATACCCTGTTTCCCCAAATATTTGCCAACACTGAATATCATCAAAAACTTTAAATATAATTGCCAATCTGATGGGTTAAAATTTATCCTTTTGTTATTTTAATTTGTGTTTATTTAATTATAAGAGAGATTGAATTTTAATATTCTTATTAACAGTTTCATTTTTTTATTCTATGAAGCAGTCATACACAAAACTTGCCCACTTTTTTCCTGCAGAATTTTTCATCTTTTTCTTGTTAACTTGCATGACATCTTTGTAAATTAAGCAAACGTGCCTTTTGCCTGAAATTTTCAGTGTACCTATTTTTCACAATGCATTCTCTGTCATTTAACTTTGTCTAGATTACTCTTATCATACCAAAGTTGTAAATGTTTAAATAGTAAAATTGCTTAAAACTTTTCCTTATAAATTCACAGCTTCCTATCACATTCAGAATGGCCTACCCTACCTATTTTTTAATAATATGTTTATAGATTAATTCTTTGTAATTAAAACTTTATATTATTTGGAACATATTTTGGTATATATACATATACATATATACACACACACACACACACACATATATATTGTATTATAAATCTGGTCAGTTTTGTTCATCTGTATGGAATAATCCTTGTATTCCCCACATATTTGAAATGCAACTTTATCATATAAAAAAGACCCGTATTTTTAAAGTCAGGAAGAAGACCTCAATGCCCAGGGTTGCAACTGTTGTTTAGCCCTGCTCTGACACTGTTGTTTAGCCCTTTTCTAGAAGAAATAGCTAATGTAACTTGATAAACTTCAGAAAGAAGAAATAAAAAAATTGTAACAGTAGGGAAAATGATCACTTTCTCCCACATAATCTGACTATAATAGTAGAAAACCTCCAGCAAAATCAACTGATGAAATATTGGAAAAATAAGAATTCGGTAACTGGGCTGCTAATAAAATTAGTAGTTTTTCAATTGGCTCATTCTCTATAGTATTATATTTATTAATATTGAGTCATTTTTTTAACTCATGGCATGAACCTTAACTGGCCATGGTATAATTGCGTATTATGCTTGGGTATCATTTAATTCAATTTGCTAATACAAGCATTCCTTGTTATCTGAATCTAGCTCCATCCTGAAAACGAGTTGATTCTCAAATGTTTGAATAACAAGAACTTTTGTTCTATTATATTAAATGTAGAAAATTAATAATGCATTTCCAGTCCATTCCAAAATCCTAACCAATTTACTTTCGAATACCACTAAAACACCCTTAAGCACTTACATAATAGCTCACTAAGAATTCCTTCATTGTATTCAAGACACTGATTAACTATTCAATAATTAAACGAATTAAAGGCATATCTGTGGGTGAAATACATAAAAATCCTGTACAAGAACGGCATGATAGAATATTAGATACAAATTATATTTTGCGTTGGTAAGGGAAAAATAAAGGAAAACCTCACAAAAGTTCACCGGAGTTTACCGCTGAGTAAGGCAGAGAAGCCCTAATCCAACAAAAAGGGGTAAGCCCGTGAGATGGAGTTTTTAGGAACAGAAGCTAATACTGATTTTTCTGAAGCTAAAAAGTCTAAGCAATTACAGACTAAATTAAGTTCTGGATATTGGTTGGGTTGAATGATTGATTTGATTCCAGGTGGCCCCAGTTATGTCAAGCACTGCAGTCACAGTGTTAGTGTGAGGCTATTTCTCTGAACAGTCTTCTAAAAAGAGCACATCTATTCTTCCTGCTGAAGTTCTGGCTTCTTTCTTTCTTGCAGTATGCATACCTCCAGGCTCAGGACCTTGTATAGTCTTAATTTCAGACTTTCTCACCTTCTATACCTTAATGATATGTTCTATATTATAAGCAAAAACTAAAACATTATATTAAGAATACCTAATGAATATAAATAACTCTTAGCAAAATAAACTCACCAGGCCAATAAAATGATTACTTGTCAGTGAAATATTATGAGTGAGATCTGTAGATGAGAAAATACAGATGAAAACTCAGCACTGTTGCTTTTTGTGAGAAGTGAGGATGAGTAAGAACTATTTGGTGAAGAAAGAAAACAATTTATGCATTTGCCAAGTCCAAAAAAACTAGTGGATAGCATTTTCTTCTTGCCATTTGACATTGCACAAGTGGATGTTGGCATTATCTGAGTGTGAAGACAAATAATGGGATCAGAAAACAAAAACTTGAAAAATGAACAACTGTTTAAATTTCCCTAGTTTGTGTTTATACAGTTCCTGATAACATGGGATCATATTTGTAACTATGTGTGTGCATTTTTCTACCATTTGTTGAAGCAATATATACAGAAAAGTACACAGAATGTAATTGTACAGTTCAATGAATTTTTCACAAACAAAACACATTGAAGAATCGATGTCCAGGTCTAGAAATAAAACCTTACCCACACCACAGATTAAAAAAAGAAATGTACAGGCACACCCCAACCCTGAAATACTCCTAATTAATGCCCTTGTCCTTCACTAACCCTACCAAGGTCAAGCCTTATTCAGATTTAGTAATTTAAGTGAATGCTACTCTGCATTCATACCATGAATATTTGCCACAGCAATCACTTTTAAAATAAAGTTCTAGACAAATTAACAAACAAAGAATAAGCTAATTATGTGAAAATCCTGTATAAGAACACTTCATTCATATAACCAGGCTCCAGAAGAAACCCTAGAGCTTAAGTATATTTGGTAAATTAAGGACAAAGAAAGTAGGTCTGGCTGAATTAAAAGGGGATGATCTGAGAGGGGAGTGAGAGGTACACTGAAGTGAAGAAAAGATTTCCTCTCTGAGATTCATGTCCAAGGAAACTTTCCCTTTGTCTCATTCTGTTTTTCTCTATGCGGAGTGGGGAGGAGCAGGTATTAAGGAGATTTTAGATGATATTTTCCCTTAATCTTTTTTCCCAACCTCCCTGGCAGACAGAGGGAAATGAAAGCCGATTAAGCCATGAAGTTATTTTAAATCTCCCTTTTTTCTCTTCTTTGACACTGACCTTTCAAAAGATATGACTTACTGATTTCTCTTTTGTTTTATTTTTTTTTTTAACTTTTATTTATTTGGGTATATTTTGTAGGTTTTGAGAGACAAAGGTGGTGTTCTCAAGCATCAAGCCCTCTGGAAGATTTTATCTATTTTCTGAATAAGTAATAAAGATTTGAATTGGAACCATTTAAGTCATTGACTTCTTGGGAATTTTTTCTGGTTAATTTCAAAATAAGTAATATAACTGAATGCTTTTTTCTAAACAGAGACATGCAACTTACAGCTGAAAAAGCTAAAAAGGGGTTTTCCAGCCAACAAATGTAGAAGCATACCAAAACAGAAGTCGAGGTTGACTAGGTTATTTATTGGGTGAATTTTTTGCATAAGAATTAAGTTAAGGAGAGAAAAGTGTTTTGATAAGAAAAACGAATGTTGAGAATTGGCATGAAAACACACACAAAAATTGCAGGGAGAAGCAGAAGCTGTGTCAAATTTCTTTTTATATGTGTGTTTATTTACATAAATCCAAGGAAAGAGATAGCTCACATTTTTTTCTATAACTCTCACTTTGTGATCTGAACAATACTCAAGCAGTGTGAAAGACAGGAAAAATTTTTGTGTGTGTGTGTGTGTGTGTGTGTGTGTGATGCATAAGAACTAAATTATAGGGAGAGGGGATGTTTATAGGAGACAAAAGGATGTAAATATCAATTTATCCATTACTCAAGTCAACAGTTCTAATAAGCTTCAGGAGGAAGGTAGACAGTTGGACAGTTTGATTCATTTATTTTGTAACAATAAAATATTACAGCATTAAGTTTTTATTTTATATTATATTACAAATATATCCCTGACCACACCACTGCCTCAGGCTTATTTTGCCTAACTCATGAGCTCTCCCTAGGTCTCTGATCATCTTTCCATCCCTGACTCTCACCTAGGTTTAGAGAGAAGGTCAGAGAGGAACTGAGTTAGACGTTCATAGCAGCCAAGTTGGCTAGCGATGGCAGCGCGAAGTACAGGAGAGGAGAGGGCCTCACAAAGAAAGAGCTCTGGAGACCTGGAGGTTCTCCATCAGTTTCGGCAGAGAACTGGTCAGCAGAATGGGTCATCAGACTGGTGGCTCTAAGACACACCCTGTTAATCACTGTGAGAGATACCCTGTTTCCCCACAGAGAGAAAAGGGCACAGCTGATGTCTTCCATCTGCATTTAGATAATTTAGTCTCTCTCTTTATTTTCCTATTGAGCAAGCATTATTATTAGTTGTTTTTATTTTATTACTAGTTCAGATTTTTAATTTGCCAGCTTTCAGAAGACAACCCCAGCAACCGGGTAGCCATCAGAAGTTCTCTGGACACAGGAAAATTAGGCTTAGTCTTTTTCATCACAGCTGCACAGAGAATAGAAAACAAATAGAATAGATGAGCAGAACCACACACACTAACCAGTCATTTTCCCATAATACTAAAACTTTTTGTAGTAAAACTCTTTTTCCTCAAATACAACAATAAAAAAATTAACATAGAAAAGCATATGTAAATCCTCACTTAATTACTGAGTTAAAAAAAATTACTCTGAATTTTTACTATTAATATCTCTTGTAAATGAAACATAAAAACAGAAATGTTTTTCTTTTAATTTTAAGTACAATTATATCAAATAATCATAGAAAGAAAAAATATATAGTGGAAAGAACAATAAACAGATTTGAAAAGATTGGTTTCTAGTAACAGTTTTGCCAAATTTTATCATCTAAGTCATAATTGCTCTTGTTCCAGTTTCCTCCTTTGTAAAAATAAGCATTTTAGAATAATTGCCAAGATTCTCTCAGCTTTACAATCCCATGAGTTCTAAGCTATCTGAAACAATCTCCCAGAGACAAATTTAACTGGTATAGTTAAATATAATTTTGTTAATTTCTCAGAGTTTTCAGTGTTTACTTTCACCAAATGGTTTATGCATTTTTAAAATTTTCTTATTTGGGGGTCTTTTCTTTCAGATAGTTTATTCATGTTGAATTATCATAAAGTATTATAACACAAAAAGAATGTCTACAACTCCTCCAAACTCAGGCATTGATCTTAATTAAGAAAAAATAAAGTTGAAATTATTTAAGACATTTTACAAACTTATTATCTATTTTTGTCTTTTTCACAACTCCTGAATTGTCTGATTTTCTAGTAACCACATCAGTTAATTTTGTAAACATAGGAAGGAAGACTTTTATTATGATTAGATAGTCATGCTTTCACCAGGAGGTAATCTCAGAAAAAATCTAGTTTTGTGGAATTATAAGTTCAAAGAAATCTGGATAGTTTTCTGATAAACATCCTCTATATTTCATGTTTTAATCATGATGCAGTTTTTATGCTTGGTAATTATTCAGACAATTCCTAATGACAGACTTGTAGGCTCATATAATGTAGAGATAAATAAACGTTTCTACAGATTAGCTTAGGCACTCCCCACCAGGAAAATATTCAGAGTTGTTCTGCCAATTTAAAATGTATGCAGGCATCAAAGTTTGCTTCTTAAACTCTGTTCAGGCCATGAAGATTCCAGCAGGGAGGTTTAAAGCACTCCTTAGCTACAATAGTCCATTCACCACACAATCATATATGACTGAATAATAATATAATATCTTAAAATTTATCCCATCATATATGACTTGTCCTCTTTAGACACCTTGAAAATGAGTCAAAATTAGAAAGCCATGGGATTTTATTTACAGTGGGTATGTCTTCTCAATAAATATCATAAATCTATCTAACTTTAGAGGATTTTTTTAAATGTCTACTGTCCTTTTAAGAGATTCCTACTTACATTATCTTAAAATTTCTGTTCATTTTCTTTTTTCACTAATTGACTGTTCCTTTCCTGAAATTCCTTTCCATTTACAATTTCCTTCCTAAAATATCAATTAAGAAGCTACACACAGAGTAAGAGGGTGGGCCAATATGTATCTAGGGGCTCAGGCTGTCTTCATTCATTTATATCTGGAGGACAAACTTCCCTCCGGGACAAAGGTACTAACCTTTGATGGGACCTTAGCACTTTCCACTCCTTGTGACTGGCATGCCTACTCTTGCCATCGCTGCTCGCACTGAGACCATCAGGGCTCATTTTCAGGCCCGAGGTTGGGAGGAGCCCTGCTAACTTCTAGAATTGTGAGGCAGATATAGAGAGGTCCTCAAAAAGTTCATGGGAATATTTGTAAGATTTGTATTATCTTTTAATTATATTGTTCCATGAACTTTTTGAAGTACCCTTGTATTATGAACATTCCGAGGGACACTACTGAAGAAAGAAGTACTGTAAGTGGTAATTAGATCCTGAGCCTAGCCTCCCTATATCCATCTAGCCAATGGTGTTGCTTAAAGTTGAGTACATAAGACAAATAAGATGCCTAGTGAGTAAGAACGTGAATTTTGGAGTCTGGCAGACCTGGTTTCAAATAAGGATTCTGCCAGTTTCTGGATTTCTGGGGAAGAGACTAAATGTCTGCAAATCTTGGTTTCTCACTTATAAAATGAATGTAACAGTTATATCTACTATATTGGGCACTTGTGAGGGATAAATAAGATAATGTATGTAAAATTCATAGTATTTAATGTAAGTCCTCAGGAAATGGTAGTTATTATTGTTATTACTATCATGATTTACAGGTATGTGGAGTTCATGAGATCAGAGATTGTGTCCCCAGTAGTAAACAGGACACAGAGCCTGATGCATGGTATGTGCTCCATGAATATGTGTTGAATTGGATTGAGCTATATGGTAATAACTATTTCTTAAATCATTGTTATAAAAATTTCATTCCATATTTCAAATAAAAAACTTACAAATGAGCTTTTGATGTCCAATCTAGGGACAAGTTGTAGACAATTTATGCTATTTTCACATTTCTTTAATATTCTGATAGAATATCAACATGACAAAGTAATGCAGATATCCATATATGCATGTGTCCCTTCATCACACACGTTTTATTGTAAGATGAATGAGTATTGTAGAGAATATAAATTTGTGGCTTCACATTAGGGAGATATACAGTTACATTAAAAAGCAAGAAGTTAAGATGGATAAAAAGAAATACTTCTCTGCATAAAGCCAAATTAGCCCATGGAACTAGTTCCCATAAGAAATTATTGTAGCAAATAGTTTAATGTGATTCCAGAAAGGATTAGGCTTAATGAGGCTGAATTTTGAAAGCGGCTTGAAAATGTATGCCTATGGATTTTCAGGGGAAAATGGGATTTGCCCATGGAAGTGTGTACTCTGGCAGGCAGAGAAAACAGAGGTAAAAACAACTTCAATGATATTATTATTAAATTTTGAGAAGAAAAATTAATTTTTTTTTGCCAAGGTTGTCTTCTTTCTCGTGTTATTTTGATGTTTTCGTTAACACAGAAGAATTGGATGGAAAATTAGTTTTAATAACTGAATAGCATCTGCCTTTCACTGGGCAATGGCTATGTACCAGGTGCTTTATGTGCACTATCTCAGGTTCTCATAATAACTTTAACTGCATGTTTTAATATCCTCGCTTGGTAAATACAAAAATATATCAAGTTATATAATTTGCCTAAGTACGTACAGCCAGGGGTGTCTGAGTTGAAAAATCATACCAGGTCTAAGGAACTTCAAAATCAAATGTCTACCATTATCCCAAATTTCTTCTTATGTACCAAATGCAATTCGTTTTCTGCTTCTAAACTGACATCATGCATATTTAGACAGATAGCAATAACCAGGTTCATTTAACAAAAGAAGCAACAGGAACAAATTCAAAGAAAAATATAAGCTTCACAAAGCACAAATAATGTTACTACAATGATTATTAATGATTACTAAAATGTTAATTAAATTTGGTATTAATGTTAATGAAAAACTAAGCATGATTTATATAATACTTGAAGATTATATGAGTTCACGTCAAGTTTTTCTATTACTCCAGCAGCAACCACAAAGCAGGTAACAACAATCACCATTTTACTAATGAAATCCAAAAATAACTAAGGATTCCTATATGATCACACCAAGTTAGTTAGCAGAGCTCAAACATAAACTTGATTATTATGACTTCAAATTCACTGATTGAAATAACCCTACTTTGTGATTCTTTCGTAAAATTTATTAATAAAACTTTAAGTAACATTAGGAAACAGTTTAAGTACGATATTTAGATACAACAGATCTTGCTTTTAGCTTCAGCTCTGCTGTTTTGCAACAGAACAAACATGGGAAAATCATTTTATCTCTATGGGACTACTTCTTCATCTATAAATTGGAAGTTAATAAGAACTATGAAATAGGGCTGCTTTGAGAACTAATTGCAAAATAAACCTAGAATTTTTTTGGCAACCCATAAATATTTTGTTGATAGTCTCTCTGGTCCTAAACTTAGAACAAACTATTTTTGGATAGAAATCAAAGAAATACAGAATTTCTACCATTTAGGTTAATGTTAGGTGCAAGATACAAAAAAGTAAAAAATATTTAGCCTTTTAATGCACGAGTTGTTACTTAAATATTATAATCTTTTCACTATTTCATTTGTTTTAAATCTTCCTTCTGGTTTTTATCAATTTTGATTAATTTAAATAATTTCTGTTTTAATTGTTACCAGCACAAACACAACATGTGTGTCAAAGCCAACATATTTTATTCTTTAGAATTGACCAAGAGTTTACACTTGTGGATTTAGAATATGGCATAACCATTTTTCAGATGAAGCTCACACCACAGCTTCTATGGCTACATATTTACTCCATTGTGCTGACAAAAGTGGAAAATAGATTTTAATCATAGAGCTTAATAGATATGACACTGAGGTTACATGGAAAGTAGATTTATACAGCAACTCACGGTTATTTAATCTCAGCCTTCTGACACATCATCGAGCAGGAAGAGGCCTACAGCCACAGATTATCCTGACTTTCCTTTTTGTATTTTCACTAATCTTTGTCCCAGATCCACCAGTTCATCATGGCATGCTCAGGAAGCACAATTCTACATGCCACTTTTCTGTGAAAAACCCTTCAGGGTCTCCCCAGTTCAATCAGGAAAAAATAAATAAATAAATAAACAATCTAAATCCTTTAGTACAAGTAAAGTCCCTTATGATCTGGCCTTAAAACATCCTCTTCTTCATCATTAACAAATATACAATTTATACTGAGGCCAGTTTGAATGCTGCTGTTGCCAGAGCTTGCCTATGATTTGCTCTTCTTTACTTACACTCCTATCCAATAAGCCCTCCCCTGCTTCCCTAATAAAATTCTCTAATCTTCACAGCAAAGCTTAAGTATTACTCCCTTCAAGGAGAGTCCAGTGATAGAAATTTCTCTTTCTTTTAATACCAGCAATACTTCATCTGTAATATTTATCTCATTGTACATTGGAGTGTAGCTATGTGTGAGCAGTCTTATCTGTTTTCGATTATGAGTTCCTTAGAAGCTAAGCTTTGCTTATCTGTGTCAATGGCTCCCTCAAGCTAAATACATTACCTCACCCATAGTACTTTAGTAACTGTTAGAACCAACCTGACCCACACAAAACACACAATCTTCAACATCAACTGAGCAATGAAATCCATTACCACCGACAACCAACACCACAACACAGTGATAAAGAACATTGTTGAGCATCTACTATATGCCATATACAGTACTAAGAGTTTTCAACCCTCTGACTCCCTTACTCCTCATGACTCTATAAGGTAGGGACTCTTATTTCCCCATTTAACAGGTAAGAAAAGTGAAAAGAGCTAACAAGTTTCACAGGTAAGAAGTATGTAAGGCAGATTTTGAACCCAAGAAGTCAAGACTCTGAAACACATACTTATAATTTCTACCCAATACTGCCTCCCAGTAACAATAATGCTATACGAGAAAGAGTTCGTGACATTTTCACATATCACTTAGCTTTTGCTGAGTATCAAGCCACCCCAAAACTTATTGGTTAAAACAATATTAATTATTTCTCATTAAAAAAAAAATCATATTCCAGGTATCTAGGCTACAAAAAAGAAAAATCCCAGGGTAGAAAGAGAACTACAATTACCTTCTCAGGAAAGCAAACAACAGTTTCCATTTTAAAGGAATAAGAAAAAAAGAAGGAATTTTGTTCTTTTTGGTCTTTAGATTTATTGGATACTTGAACATAAATGGTTTTTCCAACAGTGGCATGATATATACCATAAGTCAGCATACATCCTCTGGCTGCAGGGGCATTAAGTTTTTCCTAACCCACTTTTCCTGTCCTCCCATGCACGCTTCATTCATATTGAACAACATGCTTATCAGCAAAGATCATCAATGCATGAGATGCAGTAGATGAAGTTGAATCCCACCCGTCCAATGTTTTTTCAATTCCCCATCTTACTCAAAGGGAAATTAGTGAAAGGATAGTGTTTAGATATGTCACTATTGTAACAAATGCTAAAGGCAAAGGCACAGAGGCTGGCATCCCCAGTCACTGCTATTGTTCAATTTGAAAGAAATCTGGGGTTTCTAGGTGACGAAGGATAGGATTTGGTTTTCAGAATTTTTCTTTTTTTTTTTTTTTTAGCTGCTGGACGGTAGAGGGATCAAACCCTGGACCTTGGTGTTAGCTTTTTATTTCTTTGTTTTTACATCTCCATATGATAGCTTAGCTTTAAATTGTGAATTTCTCAAAAACATTTGAAACATTTGTAGCTGAAAGATCAGTTATGGGGGCAATTGTGTAGTGACAAAAAGCACCAGAATGTGTACCAGGATATTATCAAATCCTGTTTCCTTTGTGTGTGTTTTTTAAAATTTTAAATATTTAGTTTTTTAAAATTTTTTAATTGATATGTAATTTATTATGCATATTTTACTCAGCCATAAAAAAGAATGAAATTCTGCATTCACAGTAACATAGATGAGCTTGGAGAAAATTATGCTCAGTGAAATAAGCCAGACACAGAAAGAGAAATATGGCATGGCTTCATCTGCTGCTTAACCAATTTGAACCCAGCGGACTATCCTTAGGTTATTTCTAAAGTGTATACATTTAAACAAGTTAAATTTTCTAATTATAATTTCTGTATCCCTATCTCAACAGATTATTGCTCAAATAGAAACAAATAGAAACTAAAATCATACATTTTTTTCAAAAATTTTAGTATGTGCTGTGGACTATTATAAGGGCGTTTTGTATATTCACCTATGTAATCCTCATACCAGCCCTGTGAGGCAAGTTCATTATTATCCTAATTTACAGATTAGGAAACTGAAGTACAGTTTAATTTATCCAGGGTCACCCTGGGGCTAGTTTTAGGATGCACAGTCTGACTCCAGAGTAAAAAGGGCTCCAAAGCTTTGCTGCTCAAACTGTGGTCCACACCCCAGCAGCATCAGCATTACAGGGGAACTTGTTAGAAATAAAGATTCTCAGCCCCTGCTCCTCCAGACCTACTTCCCAAGTGATTCATAGTTATATAAAAGTTCGAGAAGCCCTGGTCGAAAGCAGCACACTTCATTGCCCTGCCTCTCTATGCTATCCTGCCTTCTAACTGAGTAACAGTCAAAGAATATGCACCAGGAATAACGTTTGGTGTTTTATATTTGCCTTCAAATTAAGTGTTTCTCCAGATTCAAAATGTCTTTCATATTGCATTAACTAATGAAGACAAATAATGATCAAAGTAATTTCCTGACTCTACTCAGTGATAGTTGGAGAGTGATATTTTTCATCTTTGTTTTAATTAGAGCTGTTCTCAGTAATTGAAATTAAAATCAAGATTCCAGTGAATTCTTCCATTTATTGATAAAACTTGTCATCAATGTTTTCTGCATGAATCAGCTCAAGGAAGGAATATTTTGCTTTTCATAGGAAAGAATGCATTTTAAATTATAAGGTTTAATATGGAAAAAAATGTTTTCTTTTTCACTTTTCTACATTTACATTAAAATATTACTATGTGTCTTCTCAATGAAATATTGAAGATAAAATGTACACACCCATTCTGCTGCTATTAAACATCTACTGAAAGATTTATTGAGCATATGATCTAACTTCTTCAAAAGCAGTGGTATCCTTGCAAAAATCTGATGGTTTATTTTATTAAAGGAAATCATATATGGATCAAGAGAATGTACTTATTCAAAGTTATTTTTATTTTTAATAACAAGTTGATAAAAACTTACAGATAGTAGACCAGAAATATGTCCACATATAAGGAGAGCCATAAAATAGATTTTATTAAATTTCTCCTGAGAACTTAAAATCACTGTATATATTCAGTATCATTAAAAAGCAAATCATATCAATCAATGGAGACCTGTTTCTTAAAAAGCTGCTCAGCAAAGCATTTAAGTCATTCTAAATCTCTCACGTGACATTTGAACCTCTAAATATATTTTGTAAAGGTTACTTTCTAATTAAAGTAAATATATATTGAATATATATTGAAAATCTCAATTTAAATTAGTCTCTCACAGATATTCTAAAATGACATTATTCATACCTTTAATCTATTTGTATCTGCTTTTGTATGATTCTCACTATGGATAACATTTATAGTTGCATATTTTTTATTATCTTAAAAATAGGTACATTAGTTATATATTCAGTCTATGATATTTCACGTAATATATATATATATATATTCCCATTTCATGTAACTGAGAGCATAATTATACTTTTTGCAATGACTATAAGTTTATAGCTACTGAGTCTTTAATAAAATAACATGATATTGGTGAGAACTATAACTTATTTGATGGCAAATTTTTAATGTAGAAAATTCAATTTGTGTTGTTCTGTGAAAGAGCAAATTCTTTTGCCAATTTGTTTTATAATTTGATTTAAAGGAACATATCAAACCAGACAGAGGGTGTTAGTGAACCCAGCAATAATAATAACATTTATGTAGCTATTTTTAGGGGACAAGTATTCTTTTAAGCACTTGATACCTATAGTATTTTCTCGTCTCAATTTTACAAATGGGGAAGTTGAGTCACAACCAGGTTCAGTAACCTGCCAAAGTTCATAGAGCTAGTAAATGGATCCAAATTTGAATCCAGGCAGTTCAGCTCTAGAGTCCATACTCTTAATCACTACACAAGATTTCCTTCTTAAAATTCTAAATAGCAAAGAGATCTGATGATGGCAGGAATATGCGGTATGTGGACATTATACAAAGTTTTAAGTTGGCTACATTAGACAGGTTGTCATTAGACAGGTTACCAGTGTGTATATATATATATATATATATATATATATATATATATATGTACTTCAGGTGAGGTATCAGTCAGGTTTTTTTTTTTTTTTTTTCCCCCCAGGGCATCACCATTATATACTGACATACAATTTTTTGGCTAAATATTAAAATCAATACAGTATGCTAGGTTAGAGTTAGCAATAAATATGCTCATTACTTTCTTGTTATTTGGTCATTGGCACCACCTGGAAATTTGTTAGCAATGACGATTCTCAGGCCCCACCCCAGACCACCTGAATCAGAATTCTTATTCACACAAGATCCCCAGAATTGGGAGCCAGTTCTTTGTGGGTATCTCATATTTCATGCCTTCTGAGAGAAGGCATTGACAGCTTTTGTTTTCAAGGATGTTTGTGCAGCAATCAGTCTTGGAAGATAGAGATGGTATCTCACTCCAGAGCAGAAGGCAGATTTGTTCTCTGACCAAGCTAAATAAAGATAATGTCTCCCTCTGGAGCACAGATAGGAAAGATTTGTTTGCAACTCCTTTAAAGATTGGAGTTTCCTATGTTTGAGTTTCCTTAGAGGTGACACAAACCCACTGCATGTGCAGCATCCACAAGGGCCACTCTGCATCACCCATGGGACTTAAGTAAGGGAAACCAATGGGAACATTAACCTCATGCCACCTCTGTGCCATGAGTAATATACCCTTTTGTCTCTAGACTACAGCCTCATGTCTTCTGCCAACATACATGAAACTGTAGGAGGCTAATTTATTAGTGTGCAGGTAAGGCAAAATCTCAGACTCTCCATACTCAAAAATCAGGTGATTTGCATGCACATTAAATTTTGAGAAGCCCTCTGGCTACTTCACTTCAAATTAACAGATAAATGAGCATGCAGCCCCACATAGGCACTGTTTTTTAAAAAAAGTCTCCACATGTTTGGAATTGCTGACATAAGAAAAAGATAGTGATACAGCTCAATACCTCAGCTCCCCTAAAGTCAGTTCTTCTAGAAAAAAAACAAAATAATTTTTTTGAAAAAAAAATAAAGTTTTTACTTCAGTGTTGCCATTACAAGCATAAATTTACAACTTAAAAAAGACATGACCAATAATTTCCTGGATCTAGGTTCTAGACACACGGTCTGAAGTTGGAATTGTGTCTTAGATTTGATTCATATGCTACATTTCTTCCCATTCACAGGAATAAACAACGATAACCCTGTATACTTGTGTACACTCACTTTATTTACAACTTCTCATTGAAGAAAGATTTTGGCACTGAATAAAAGATGAAAAAGAAAAAAATATTTATTTTCAGACCGCATTACTTAGTCTTGCAATGAAACACTCTTTCCATGTTGTGGTTCCTCTGAGAGATGAATGTAATGTGATATTGGGCCCCAAGTACGATTTGGTAAGATATTTTCACAGGTCCTAAGCTTTCCCTCCACCATCATGTTTTGGCTTTATAATCACAGGTTCATTTAGTGTTCTATATCTAGACTCTTAATTTAACAACGCTCATGAAAAATATTTCTTAATTTGTTTCATTTTTCTAGAGTTTATGTATTAGAAATAAAAATTAGATTGATTATAAGAAAGAATTAACTATAAAAAACATTTGCCTTAAATTGAAAATATGGCATATTTTATACTATATGATGGTTCTTAATTTTGGGTGTGTATTTAAAATACCTAGGGTGCTTTTAAAAACCCTGATTCCCAGACCACACCCCCAGATCAATTGTATCACAACTTCTTGGAGTGAGATCTAATCATCAGAATTGTTTTTATAATTCCCTTAGTGATTCTAGCATGCAGCTCATGAAAAATAACTGCACTAGGATATAAGCTTCAGGAGGGCAGGATTTTGGGTTTGTTTATTTTTTTCCACTGATAAATCCCAAATTTCTGTAATAATGCTTAGCACTCAATAAATATTTGTGAACATAAATACTATTTTTTAAAGATAAATTTATTATTTTAGAATCTTCTGAAGTCATTTAACTCCAACATCAGGAAGTCATGTTTTCAGAAAAATAAACAAATACAAATAGAAAATACCCAGGGCCATTTCACTAGGACAAACAGAAGGATTTGATGAAGCTCTGAAGTTGTTCAAAATGTGTGTCCTCTTGTAACCAAAAATCTGCTATAAAATTAAAATAGAAGACTGGAGGACAAACCTATACTTAATTCAGTGGCTTCAAAGAAAATAAATTTCCCCTCTATTGTACAACTCTGTGAATACAGTCTGATAATCCTCCATTGCAAGTATACAAAACCACCCAATAGACTTGCATTGTCCTTTTCCTGCCTCCCTTTTATGTCTCTCATTATTTTGATTTGCTTCTCACTCCCATAGGTGTATGGCCTTTTTTTTTTCTTTTTTTGCATGATACATTTTTTTTTTATTGGTTATGACTGTGCTTCTATGGTATTTTTAATTTATTTTGAAATCAGGTAAAGTATAATGACCAGAATTAAAAACTGATATAGGGAAAAATTACTTAAATTTTAAGGAAGAATTTATGAAAGACATTATTGATCTTTGACCTACATTACATTTAGTACACTCTTTAATGTTAAGAATGGCTAATTTGGGGCCAGCCCCATGGCTCACTTGGGAGAGTGTGGTGCTGTTAGCGCTGAGGCCGTGGGTTTGGATCCTATATAGGGATGGCGGGTGCGCTCACTGGCTGAGTGTGGTGCAGCCCACACCATGCCGAGGGTTGTGATCCCCTTACGGGTCAAAAAAAAAAAAGAATGGCTAATTTTTCTAAATTTCATCATCACTAGTTTCAGGTTACTAATGGGTTTTTCCTCCCTGCATTCATTGGAGGAATTTTCCCTGTAGATTCCTAGGCCAAAACCAAGGTACCTGAGAAAGACAAAAATTGTCAAGGAGGCTAGGAGTCCAGATCTTCCCTCAGGGATGTTACAGAAGAGATGTCTACATAACTAGGAGGTTGGAATAGTCTCTTCTGATACTGCTTTTAAGTGATAGATGTGATGGTTCTCCTGATACCTTTATCTTTCCTTCACTTTCATATGGATTTGATTAATAGAAAAAGAAAAGATGGTCTGAAGGTCTGTATATCCCATGACTGAATCAACCTGGTAAGTCTAACAGTTTACAGATGAAGACTTCATCTACCTCAAAAAATAATTGGGAGTAACAAATGCTTGTGCAAGAAAAGAGGCTGAAATTCAATGTTACTAGAATTCAAATGTGTGTCTTATATATCATTTGTTTCTTTTTTTTTTGGTGGCTAACCAGTACAGGGAACCGAACCTTTGACCTTAGTGTTATACGGCTATGCTGTATTCAACTGAGCTAACCGACCAACCCAATACACTTAAAAGTTCAAGGTGGTGAGAGTTGTTTGGAAATGCAAACCAGGTGCATTCCAATTATAACCAGTGTGGCCACTTGCCCCTATTCTCTCCATGTGCCTTAGCTGGGTCAAATAATCCCCACCTGCTGACCCAGGTCTGACTCCGCGTACAAGGTGGATTCTGTTCCTAAGCAAGGAGAATGAAGGCCAGGAGCCCAGGACGCTCTATAACAGCCTGGCTGCAGGCCCATGCTAGCTTTGAGCCTAAATTCTATGGCCAAGTCTGTCCCTCAAAAATAAGTCCAAGTAACTCTTTCTTGGCTATATTCTCTTTGCCTAAATTTTCCTGACTAAATCTCCTTTTTACAGGGGATTAGCAGTTGGGTTTGTTCCTATGGGTTCTTCCATATCTGAAATTCTGTCCACGGGTAGAAGCCTCCCTCCCCAAGATCAGTCACCTGACTTGCCACCTGCTTGCTAGGTTCACCTCATATGGTTTTCACATGTATTGTATATAAATTTATAAATTTTCAGTCCAGAGATTCAGGTGTACTTAAATTACAACTTCCTTTATTTTCCTATACCTATTCTGCTGCATCAGAAAATAACTTAGTAGCTTGTAAGCGAATCCAGTTATTAAATATTTAAACTCGATCAGTTCAGGGTTTTCTTTCCTTGCTTTCTCCCTAAGATGGTATTTAAACTCCAAGGGCTTATACAGTGATATGGATTGTGATAGGGAGGATTTGAGGAAAGGGGTGAATTCTTTTCTTATACTATTTTAAAGAGTTATTGATAGGATTAAATGAGAAAGTGTGTAAAACCTTAGGATTATTTCTGATGGATAATAGATGCTCCAAAAGACAAGTTTCTTGTCTTTTTCTTAACTCCAGTCATTAATTTGTATTTAAACAGAAACTTTCCTCCCCCTTTTTTGAAATTTCCTTCCCATATTCCTCATTCTGTATGTAAATGAGTAGCCTCTCTATCACTTTCCCCGTCTCTGGAAGTGTTCAAAATGAATCTTTCCACATTTCTTCCTTGCCCTTCCTCCTTCCTCCTGAGAGGAAGGACTTCCCTGACAAGGAAGCCTGGATGGAGCCTCACTTCCATTAATGCACGATTGTGGCTTGAGCAGGGTGACTGAAGTAGAGATGATGGCTAGGAAGACACTGGTCCCTGGGGTTTCTGCCCCTCTCCTACTGCTTTCTTCTGGGATCACTGTCAGTAAATGTCTCTGCTTCCCAACTCCTGCTTGCAACTAGGCAGGTTCTACCTATGATGGAGGAAATTGCTTTCTTTCTGAGAAGGTGAGATTAACTCAAGGTGGAAGATGATTCATACTACATTGCTCATTCCATCTAACCATTCTCATGTATTTAAATTCTAGATCCTAATCGGGCTCCTTGTTCTGTTCAGGAAGCATGATTTATTATCATCCCAAATCCTCTACATTATTATGAGTTTATTAGCTTTGCTGTTATAACTAATATCATATGCTCATGATAATCCAATAAGTGGATTACCTACTAAAAATTAAAAGGAAGCAGTAAGAGAAAAGAGTATAACTGAGAAACACTAAAATCTCATGGGTCTTTTTTTTTTTCTTTCTAAAAATGGTGAGGTATGCCTCCTGTGAGAAGATGAAGTGCATTTTCTAATTCTCGGAAGTGACAAAGTTCTAAGATAAGTCAGGCTTTTCCTGTCCAAAATTCCTATAAGGGGAATTTATAGCCTGACTAGTTTACCCTGAGAACAGATTTCAGATAAACTCTCAGGAACAGAGACAAAAGAGAAAGAAAAAAATAATGGTTGAAAAAATTAGATGTCAGAAGCTCAGAGAAAGGAATGGAACTGTTCTGTCAATGGTGGGTGATAGCCACAAAGTTTCAACAGAGGCCGAGAGATGGGTCTGGGGCACACAAGGAAAGAATCATACGCTTCAGCGACCATAAAGGGGTAACACTGATGACTCCACTGGTGAGCAGAGGGAATAAGCTAGAGAGATTAAATGCTGAGGAAAGACAGCGCAGGGTGCAGGATGTTGGAAAAAGAAGACTGAGCTGGCAATCTAGAAGCTTGAAGCTCAGACTCACCTTTGATGCTCATGAGCTCCACCTGTGTGTAAACCACCATTTCTTTATCTTTAAAATGTAGGGAGATAGACTCAAGTAATTTTCAGGTTGTTTCCAGCTCTGGCATTCTACAATTCTATGAAGAAGTTGGTAGTTCTAAATTTAAGTTGTTAACTGTGGCAATTGGTGTACAAGAACCTTTAAATCTAAATCATCTACCTGGATAAACTAAAGTGAGAACCAAAAGTACACTAATGTGGCTTCCAAAATTCTCTCTCCCCTTGTGACAAACAATGGTTGTAAATTCAGATCATCTCCGTGAGCTGGGACATAGTAAAATTAGGAGGAAGGTCCAATAGATGTCTCATGCCAAAAAACAAAAACAAACAAAAAGAGAGGAATGAAATAGAACCTAAACATATGGTTTTATAAGACAATGCACAGACCTTTCTTTAAAAGAAAATATTTTCTATAGAAAGGGATTCTAGACTTCTATATAGGGGGCAGCAAAAAAAAGCAGGGGGGGGCAGTGGACTGAAGGATGGAAGTACCATTAATGTTGTGTTGCTTAATAATCATTAATTAACACAACAGTACTAGTGGATATTTGTGTGAGCTCCTGAGGCAGCTATGAATGAAGGAAAAGAGTTCAATGGTCTAAGTCAGTCAGGTTTGTTCTAAAGGGGAATTTTTTTTTTCCTTTTTGTCTTTTTTACTGACCGGTAACGGGATCGCAACCCTCGGTGTCGCGCTCGTACTGGGGACCGGCAATGGGATCGCAACCCTCAGTGTTGCGCCCGCACCGCTCTCAGCCAGTGAGCGGGAACCGGTCTCCACATGGGATCCGAACCCTCGGTGGGAGCGCCGCCACGCTCCCAAGCAGTGCACTCTCCAGTGCGCCACCGGGCCGGCCCCTAAAGGGGAATTTTTAACTCCGTCAGAAGTCTTAGTCTACGAAAACTTTCACCAAATCTTACTAGAATAACAAAAAGTCTTCCATTATAACTCAAGTTTCTCCTGGAATTGTTAAGAGATGGAGCAGATTTTCATTTTCTCTAAGGTGACAAGATTCTTCAATGAAAATATCAAGAGATGCCTATTCAGAAGTTCTGCCAGGATATTTACAGACTTAGCTGTTTGTCCTTAAATAAACCAAAAACAAGAAAAAAAAAACCGAACAAACAAAAAACCTTTTTGAGAGTTTCTCTGAAACAGTTAAGGAAACTTTTGATTTGATTTGCCATGTCCTTGCTTCCTGTAAATGCATAGGTTTGTCATTAGAACTCAAAGCAATTCTAAAATTTGAAAAAGTAAAAATTTGAATTCTCTCAGTTTTAGAAGTTTGAGACTTTGGCTCCTGACTATGAGAGCTAAAAAATGGCACCTGCACATTATCTCCATGCTAGTCATTGTGTAGCCACCAATGAAACTGTTTTGAAATGCAAATTCTTGTTTGGTATCTTTCTCTGGCACATACTATTTAATTTTTCAAAAAAAAAAAAAAGAAAAAGAAAAAAGAGGAATGACTAAAACCACAAAATGTTGCATATACACTTCCTTTTAGGGCAGGGGACTCCAAAGTGCTATAACTAGAAAGTCTTCCATTGTTACTTGCCTATGTTTGAATTACAACATTAGACATTGTAATTTCTCAGTAATTAATATACAGGGATAGAAAAAACCTTCAGCATGGATGAGCTACTCCACTTGGTTGTAGAGATCCAAGTCGTGCCATCCTTACTAGTGGTCAAGCAGACCTCAGAGGGCTACTCAGACTCCCTTTCAATGCATTTCTTGCTCAGAAGTCCTTTTTCTAAAATTTATATAAAAACACTTATATTTAACTTGATTAAGGGTAAAATATCTTTTATAATTATAATTTCTGAGCCCATTGCCAAGTTTCACAAACATGCTCATTTACCAGAGATAATTATGTATGATTTTCTCCTTTAATGAAAGATAAATAATTTGGCAGTTTTGCTTCACGTATTTTTCTACTTCAATACAATTCATTGTTTGGTGGGGTGTCCTTTATCCTTGTATGAGTTAGTGTGCAGAATGAATGAGCTTTCTTTAGATAAATTGTGCTGCTTTCTGTAAGGCACTGCTATTCATAGCACAAGTTTATAAAAGACCATTAAAGGCTGATATTACATTAAGTTCTGCTCATAATGATGTAGTTCTTTGTTTACAACTTACATAATTTACTGTACTAGCAAAGCTTCATCAAATTGGGACAAAAGGAATAGAAAATACATTTCTGGGAATCTAAATAGAATGGACAAGCTTTGACTGGTTCTACTTACCATTGTATTTCTTTGAATGAATGCAGAAACTACATTCCAAAGACTCGATGTAGAAAGAGCAGCAATTTATTGTTGCATTATATAAGATGGCATATATGTGTGTGTGCTTAATATTTTAAAGGTAAAGCTCATACAGAAGAAATGCAGGAATTTTTGACTCCAATTTACCAGATAGTTCCTATCTTAACCTCCCAGTTAAATCTGGATTCCGACTAGATTCTCCATGATTAGAAACATTTGCATTTAGTCTCAGAACATAGAGATGGAACTAAAAGAGAGAAATAAATTTATCTTCCAGTTTATTTCTATTTATACATCAATACTGTCTAAAAGAAATTTCTGTGATGACAGAAATATTCTGCATCCCCTCTGTCCAGTATGGTAGTCACTAGCCTTGTGTGGCAACTGAGCACTTGAAGTACAGCTAGTGCTACTGAAAACTCAATTTTTTAATATTATTTAGTTGAGATTTTAATTAATTTAAATTTAAGTAGCCATATGTGGCTAGTGGCTACTGTTTTGGACAGCACAGCTTTATACCAGTCAGAAGGGTCCAAGCAGGCCTACCCATCTGTCCAACTGTAAGGAGCACTAGCAACCTTGGACTCTAGGTGCATTGCTCCTGAAGTTGTGCATGCACTGTCTGCAGCCTTACATGCTGCTCTGTGGAGGAGGTATGTAATTGGATGGAGAGGGGAGGATATCTCACTGTCTTCTTCCATCAGGAAATCAGGAACAAATTCATTTGGCAAACAGACAACATCTTGGGAAATATTTAAATCTTCCCTACCCCACTCCTCTATGAACCCCAAGTTATGTCTGGAGCTCTTCACCATCACTGTGTCACTTCCTTACATTGCCTCCTCCTTTGAGAATGTACATTTTAATCATACTTTGACTACAGTTTGGTTGCTAAGAGAGTAGGTGGGAGGCAAGAGTGCTTCCCCAACAATCTCTTCTATATCAAAGGCAGAGAGATATTTTCAAAATGTAAAACATACTCATATCCAACTTCATAGTCAAATCTCTGCTTGGATGCCTAGTAGACATGTCAGAATGCCCACATACAGTATGTTAGAATGCTTCTTTTTTCCTCAGACTTATCTTCTCCCAGTCTTCTTCATCTTCAGTATAGGCCACCACCGTTCACCCCTTTGCACAGGCCCAAAACAAGGTTAGTATTTCTCTCTATCATCTCTCCACCTACATTCTATATCTAATTCATCACAAATACTGTTGGTTCTACTTTCAAAATCTATTGAGAATCTGATCCTACTCCACAAACCACTATCCTTTCTTGCCTCATCTGTTGCAACAACCTTCTTATTCTCTGCATCTATCATTTCAGTGTCCCCTGCTCTCCATAATCTCTTAATCATACTTCATGGTGGGAAAAAAAGTAATAAATATATCAAGTAAGGCCTCTAGATCTATGCCCCGATAACCTTTCTTAACTCATCTTAACCCATGTCCAATCACGGTGCCTCTTGCCTGGCTTTCTTGCCATTCCTCAAACACACTAAGCTCATACCAGCCCTAAGCCTTTCACTTACTCGTCACAGACTGGAATGTTCTTCCTCACATCTTCCCAAAGCTCACTCCTCACCTTGGTTTTCCCTGATCACAGTCACCTCTCATTCTTTGTCTTCTTAATGTATTTAAGCTTCCTCATAGCACATGGCATTATATGAAATTTTATCATTTGATCATTTGACTCTCCCTTTTTTTTTCTCTTGTGTTTTCCCACAAGAATGTTCACATGGAATCAAGGATCTCCTATGTCTTATGTACAAGTCTCATCCCAGCACCTAGAACAGTACCCAGCGTTTAACAGTCATTCAAATATTTGTTGAAGAGATTAATAAAATTTGATTCTGCCACTTGTCCAGACACATGCACAGAGAGAAACACAGATACATACAAAGACACACGTGCCACAGACACACTCAGAAAGACATGCATACCACATAAAGAGACATGCACTCATTCACCTTAAAACTTCCAGAGGCTTCTCCTTGTTTTGGTGACAAAGACAAAGACTTTTAATATTGGTAACAAGATCTTATATAATATGGCTATCTCCTATCGCTTCACCGTCATCTCAAACCACACATCCTTCCTCAGTCTCTTCTCTCTGGCCACACCCACTTTCTTTCTGCCCCTTGTACTCAACATGTTCCTACATGTTAAAATATTTTTAGTATCCCCTGCTTGGAAGGCTCCTCTCTTTCCTCTTACCCAACTTAATTCCTATTGATCATTCATGTATTAGAACAAAAGTCCCTTTCCCATGGAAGGATTTGCTGATCTTCCTTAATAGGTCAAATCTTCCTATTTAAGCATGAGACTCCCATGAATGAATAAATAGATGAATAAATGTCAGTGACGTTGCTAATGATAATTGGGCTTCTGAGTACATATAAGTATTGACACTTTATCTTTACTTGCTACTGTGCTGTTTCAAAGTAATTAAAACTCATGTGTAGTTACACATTAGTCACATTCCCTCAATTGCAAGGGATGTAGTCGGGAGATGGAATGCACCAGCAGGCTTTACATGCTTTACATCACTGTAACGGTGACAGAGATAAAGCTGACATTGCGGAAGTTACCAGAGCTTCTATTTACCTACTGATATTTACTGTGTTCTCCCAGCATAGCCAGCAACATCATTTATTTCTGATAAGGTAGGTTTGACAACGCACTGAACATTAAAAGGAAAAGTGCCTGGATAAAATGAAATCAACACTGTGTCCTGGCAAGGGGAAAAGATGGATGGGCTATACATAAATGTGAGTTCATTAAACATCAGGAATGGGGACTACAGCAAAGATTGGCACGGAGTGTGCTATGTCATTTTCGTGAGCATATCTTCTAAATATCATTCACTAAAAGAATAGAAGTGAGAAGATTATTAGGGAAAAAATAAAAGGCATATACTAAGATGTAAGAATTTAGATTTCCTGGGGTAACAATTAGTTAAGTACATGCATATGCACTAATTCAAAGAGGAGAGAAGCATGCTTTTATAATTTCAGAAACTAATTCTCAGATCATTGAGCAACTAAATGGCAGGTCTTTAAACAAAACCTTCTAGGTACCTATACTAGTTCTGTGTCTGAGTGGGATTCATAGCTCTTGAAGAAGTTTGAGTATAGGGAACAACACTCAAAATATTTGAGGTGTTCATAGGATTAGTCTGCTCTCATACAGCACAATAAGGTCATATGCTATGATAGACACTGACTCAGTTTGTGTCTTTTTTGCCATTCTTAACTAACTGTGATTGAATCCACCTCAGACCCATAAAAGATTCATCTCTACTTCTGTTATCAGCCTTACCTGTCAATTTCTCCTGTAGTGACAGCTCTACTGTCTATTTTTCCAGCCAGATGGCCACCTGTCCACTCAGCTGTGCCTCTCACTCAAACATGGCTGTGTCCTCACTCACGAGCACACAGGCACTTGGTCACTCATCAGAAAACTGACGCTCACATTCCCTGAGCATATTCTGAGTTGGCTGCTTTTGGGCAGCTCAAGAGCTCAAACGGAGCCAAACAATACCATTATTGAAGCTTCCTGGCATGAAAAAATCAACATGCCATGTGTTCTACAAAACGTAAGGAGAAAATAGAGATTAGATTTGCTTTCACCATCAAAAAGGCCTATATTGAAGTATAAAATGGTCATTCCAAGCTTAGTTTTGCAGGTTCTTTATTTTTTTTTTTTCTTTTCTTTTCTTTTTTTTTTTTTTGTCCTTTTTGAGACCGGCAGCACTGTGCTCAGCCAGTGAGTGCACCGGTCATCCCTATATAGGATCTGAACCCGCGGCGGGAGCGCTGCTGCACTCCCAGCGCCACACTCTCCCGAGTGCGCCATGGGCTCGGCCCTTAGTTTTGCAGGTTCTTTTTTTTTTTTTTGTCCTTTTTGAGACCGGCAGCCCTGTGCCCAGCCAGGGAGGGCACCGGTCATCCCTATATAGGATCTGAACCCGCGGCGGGAGCGCTGCTGCACTCCCAGCGCCACACTCTCCCGAGTGCGCCATGGGCTCGGCCCTTAGTTTTGCAGGTTCTAATTGTGTCTTTCTATACAGCTATTTCAAAGAGAGTAAGCTTCATTTTCAGAACAATTAATTTCAGTTCTCCCTAACACAGAATATATATTTTTTATTTAATAAATATTTATCATACAGATATTTTCCTAGCTAACTGGGTTTAACAGTGAAGGAAACAGTTCCTGTTCTTAAAAATGTTATAGTTTGGTGTTAAATACAGAGATGCAAATATGCCATTTTATTGCAAAGTAATGAGTGCTCTCCTAGAAGCAAATGCAAGGCTCCGGGAAGAAAGTAAAGTCACCGGGCTCTGCCTTGGGCCATGAAAAAATCATGAAAAGCTTTCCTGAAAAAGTGAAAGTTTCAGCTGAGATATGAACTAAGCCTGTGAGTTAGACAGGCAACGGGGAAGGTAGCTGTAGAGTGAGAAGGCAGAAAAAGACCTAGTCAGAGGGTACAATGTCATCTCACATTAGGCATTTCAAAATTAAACAATATTCTGAAATCCTGGGAATCACTAGGACTAAAAAAAAGATTAGAAAGACTCGAAATTGTCGTTTCCGCATGGGAACAGAGATAAACATATACATGATGTTCTTCCATGGGTATAACTGTCACGTGGATGAGGTTTGTAGTGAGTTGACATCAAGTTGGACTTTTTAGATCACATTTAAATTGTTCTCTGAGGCAATGACAACAGAGCTAGATAGAAGGATATAAATATAAAATGTATTTAATAGATAGAATTTGGACCCAGACTCTTCAACAAGGACATAAAAACACAAAATCTTTATCACAGGCAGGGAAATAGTTTTCCTCTAGGCCCAAATAATTTGGCAAGTGAAGTAAAGTCTACATCAAAGATAATTGAGGCCAATGAAGATAAATATGTCAATTTGTTATAATCTTTCTTCTTTACCACATGTAAATACTTATTTCTTAAATCAATATTTATTTCCTGCAAGATACTTGCACAAAGATTTTTAAATGAGCAAAGTAAACTCATTTTTCCAAGGGAAGGAACAGATGAGAAAAATGGTAATTTTATCTCCATGTGCAACTTTTGCAGCAAAGAGGGACATGGAATAAATGAGAACGAGGACTCAAGTGGCTCACTTGAGACAGAGAGGAGTTTTAAAGCTACTGCACAGAGTTCACACTTTGACTTCCTTTACTAATGCCTGGGAATTGCCGTGGGCAGCTGGGGAAGGGACTTCAGGCTAGGGAAGATCCTGGGCAAACACACAGAGGTTTGAAAACACAGATTTTTGAGGATCACTTAAGTGTCATGGAAGAATTTAAACAGGATGATCCAGAGGACAAATAGAAGTATGGGTTCAGACCCCCGATTTTTATGTTTCTAAGGTGACGCCAATCGGGATGGAGAATATGAGCTTAAGAGATATTATGAAGATAGAATTAACACAAATTGTTGAAAATGAGAAATGGTGAAATAGAACCTCACCCAAAATTCAGGACTCAGTCATGCTCTGAGTATAAATAAATTCAGGAGGAAAATGGAATAACATATTTGACATAATAACTGCTGTCAGGATGTACAGCTACTGTAAACCAAAAATTACCACTGACTTAAATGGACACTAACTATGTGGTGCTACTTCTTTTTCAGAAACTGAGAAGGGATGAAAACGCACACACACACACACACACACACACACACAAATTACAGGAAAAAAGGTTCCTGTCCAGGTGGGAGATACAGTAAATCCTTTAAACTGTTCAGATATTTATAGGATTTTATAAACTACCTTCTCATGTTCTATTTGGTGAATTATCATTTTTAAAAATCTCAAGCAAATCAGACAGAGGAAAATCCTAAAAAATACAAATAATTTCAGGTAAAGACAATTGATTAAAATAAATGATGGTTCACTAAACAAAATCTGCTTAATAATTTTGGCTGAATGCTGTAGACAATATGTAGGAACAGGAGCAGGTAGCTTAACATTTCTGCCAGGCAAAAAAAAAAAATTCAGCAAGCAACAGTGAACTGATATACAGCTAAATAAACAAGCAGACAGAAACACTGCTGTGCAAGGGCTTTTTATATAGCTAAACCAAGCTGGGTGGCTTAAGTTGGAGAAAGAGTTTCTAAATATGTAACAGCCTGGGGCTTCACTGGACCCGAATAATAGTTATTTCTGAGTAGGTCAAGCAAGAGTCAATAAAAAAGAAAGCAGGAATGGTTGTTGGGTTCATAGCAGGCTAATAATGCCCTTCTGGGATAAACTTGGGTTTCAAATAGCGGGAATCAAATACTTAAGTTTCAAATACTTTATTATAGACCACCAGTTTGGAAATATCAATTGAATAGCTAGTAAATGGATAAACTCTGCAAACCAGAATCATCCTTAATCTAGATTCCCTAAACCAGTGTTTTTCAACATGGGTAGAAAAATCACTTGCCATGGAATCACAGGGAAGCTTATTAAATGCAGATTCCTGGGTACCACCTTAGACCTACCAAAACAGATTTTTTTAAGGGAAAAGTTTAGGAATTTAAATTTTTTATCAAATTTCCCAGTGATTGTTCTTTCTTCTAAGGAATGAGATTTTGTTTTGTTTTGTTTTCAAATGCCATAGTTCATAGATATAGTATTGTGTAGATATAGTATAGATATATCATAGAGATAGATAAATATAGATAGATAGTCAATTCCAAGCCATTTTTCTTTCTTTTGCACCAAGGGCTTAACTAACAGTATATTAAAGACATAGGCTGTTTATAAAGCAGGTTCTTTTGAGATAGAAGAACAAACATACATGCAACAATTAGACCATATGAAAAGTAATTTATAATCAAGTGCCAAATTGTGTGGTACAAAACATGCCCACCAAGGCAAATCAAAAGAGGGACTTCTCCATGATTCTTTCCATTCTTCAGTTTGCCTGAGTCCCTTCAATTGGGGGGGGGGGGTCTATACAGTAACCTGTCACTCATTACCATTTAATAAACCTTTTTAGAATTACACTGAAAAACATTCACTGAAAAATTTGGGGTAGTGTCATTTGTAAATTTTTTTGAGATGATAATTTTTTTTTTCTGGTGGTGGAAAAAGAAAGTTAACAGATAAGAGTAAATGCACTGAATTTTATAGCAAACAATGTTTTTAAGGGTGTATAATTTCTTCTGTCAGAAGGTTATGAATCTAATTTACATATACCCTGGTGACAAAGTGGAGCCTAAACAGACATTGGGCTTCATGCTTTTTTTATCAGACCTCTGATGAAGGGCATGGATGACTAGGGTCAAGTATGTGGGGCGATGGTAGTTGTCAATTAAACAGTACAGAATTTTATAGGTCTGTGGATATATACGTTTGTTGCAAACTCTGAAACGATAAACTCATCTAATTGTTGTGAAATCTATCTCTGTAGACCATGCATCCAGGGTGAAATTGAACCTGAAGTTTTGTGAAATGAAAACTATGAAATAAGCTTGTAAAAACATACGTATAATTTACCAACCTGTTCTAATTTAGATCAGCAAGTCCTTCCCTCCTGATGGGCACTGGTGAGAATAAAATGATTGAAACCTGTATTATTGTCTGCTATCTCTTCCACAAAAAGTCATAAGCTTGGGCAAATAGGTGTGTGACAATTTTCAATGCTATTATCAACAGTATTTATTTCGTTAATGTTCCTGGGAGAATAACAATTTTTGATGCAGATTCTTATGAGAGTGTTATTTAGAAATGACAACAAATTTCAAAATTCAAAAATTATCTTAAGAAAAGAATAAATTATCAGATTCATCTCTTAAACATTAGAGTTTCTCCTAGATCCCAAAATCTCACCATAAAATCCATTCCTAGCAGGTAGGCAAAGAGAGTGGTAAGAAAAAATTCAGCTTACTGCTTTGTTTCATCCTATTCCCAGCTTTGGGTCCAACTGACCTTGCCAAATTTCAGCTGTGCCCGACATAGAAACTGGGGTAGACATTTTTCCCCTGTAGCTGACCAACAACTACAAAAAAATTGAAGTAACTGACCTCAGGGTATGACTGTAAATGAGACATTAGGTAAGCAGGTAGTCTCCAGTTGGGGCCAGAATTAAATGCTTCTGTCAGAACTTCCTTAAAGAGCTATAAAAGTCATGTCAGCATATTGTTATTTTCTTTAAGATTTGTTAAGGTGAAGGTTTAGTAACAAAAAAAGTTTAAACATATCTACGGCTTAGAAAACATGTTGACTCTTATTGCTCTCACTAATTGGAACATAATTTAATTGAAATATGAAAGAATCTCTTTTTACTTCTAAAGACAAAAAAAAAAAAAAAAAAAAAAAAAAAAAAGAAGAGGAAGAATTTTTGACACGGAGTACTTTTGGAAGCCAGTAATAAATCACCTCCTTGAACAAATTATAAGAAAGAAACACCAACATTAAGAATCCTGGGTAGATTATCCATCTTTTTTGTCCATCAATGAGTTTCCTTAAGGAAAAAAATATAATTACAGGTGAAGAAGAAAAATCTGTAATAAAAAAGTTATTTGGGGGGAAGCTTTGTATCAAAGAGAAATTGATTCCACATAGGCACCACATTAATACTGGCCAACACGTTCTGTTTCCTTTTATGTCCTGAAAAGTTCCTTAAAGTTTAACCTAAAAAGTAGTACAGAAATAATTGGTTAAGTATTAAATTATGCTCCATTCTTCTACCAGGGACTCAAAACGTCCTGATCCATAGGAAAACTCCACATCCAACAGCAGAGTTTGCTTAAGTTCATTTTCATTCTAATGCAGGCACTTCACAGCACATCAAGGCTTTTACTGGAAGACTAAACTTTGAAAGCTTCTTTTTGTTTCTTCTGTCTTTTTTTCTAGCAGACCTCAGCACATTTGCAGAATGTCTTACAGACCCAGAGTGTGCTGGGGGGAATGGCCTCTGATGTTTTGTTTAACTATTTAATTTTATTGATTTTTTTTTAAATCTTCTCTTGTTTTTTGCAGGGCTAAAGCGAAACATTTTTTTTTACAAGACTGTCCCATGTCAGCATCAATTTCCTGAAAAAATTTTCATTTCTATGTAACTGCCTATCACTTCCTTCATCCTTGATATGTGTTCAACCAAGTGCATGCTTTGCACCTTCAAATGTCTTTTTCCAGTCACATCACGAAGTCTGTATTTTTTCATTCTAGGATGTAGCACTGTCAACTTTTGAGAATTAGGCTGATTCCGTAGTTGCAGTGGTTTTGGCTATTCTTATCCATATTTTTAAGTACTCTGTAATGGAGGTCTGTAGCACTCAGATTCATCTCCTAATAAGATCATCCTAATCTGAAGCAAATGTTAGGTTCACACCTGTGCCACAATGGTAGCTAAAATGGAGATTATTTTATATATGTTTATGGAAGTAATTTGTTCATTTGGCTTTATAATTAAGAAGCTGTGTTGCATTTCAAAAAGCCAATTATTTATTTTAATACATGGGTAAAAAAGTGTTATTTCTTAAAAAATTTAAGATTATTAAATATAGGCATATATATGCCTGTTAGCCACATAGTTAATCTATCCATTTAACTGTCAAATGAGCATTATCGAGCACACTTTTAAGCACTGCAGATACAATCTCTGCCATAAATGCCCTCATAGTTTTGTTCAGTAGTTTTATAACTTTTATAAAAGCAACGTGGTTTTTGCTAAAGGATTCATGCATAAAACCACAATATATATAAAATTAATAAAATTGCCACTTTATTAGTATAAGTTTATATTACAAATATACTTATAAAACTAATAAGAACAGTGATGCTGTCATTATTATTTTTTTTAATTTTGCATTATGGTTACAGTCCCATTTCAATCTGTATAGTATTTCGTCATAAATTTTAGTTACACAATATCTTAAAAATTCAGTTTATCCAGTAATAGCAAAGGGTGGCAGTAATTTAATTATTCTTCATGCCAGTTTGGGATACTCCTCATGTACACAGAGATGGAAATACAAACTTTACTCAAATGTGCACAAAAATGAATTAATTTGGTGAAATGTGCTAAAAATTTTATGGTATTTGATAGATTAAAATATGGTATAACACGTGATCATATATATTTATTATAATTAGAAATATTTCAAAACAATTTAAGACATATAGAAAATTTGCAAAAATAGCACAGGATTCCCATATATCTTTCACCCACCTTACCACATTAAGATATTTTATAACTAGAAAAATTATCAAAAATAGGAAATTGACATTGATACAATACTGTTAACTAAACTATCAACCTTCTTCCAATTTCAGTGGTATTTTTAGTAATGTTCTTTTCTCGTTCCCAGGATCCAATCCAGTATTCCAAATTGCATTCATCTGTGATATCACTTTTTTTGTCCTCTAGATAACGTCACTTCCTCAGACCATGCTGTAGTGAATAGATAAATAATGGTGGTCAGGAGCGAGACTCTGGGAACATTAAAAGGAGAGTAGTTGAGGAACTCTCTCTCTCTCTCTCTCTCTCTCTCCCCCCCACACTCTCTGCCACGTGAGATCCCTGGATCATTGTCACCCCCACCAAAACCTTCACCAGATGTGTTCCCTGGACTTTGCACTTCTTACCTTCCAAAATTGTAAGCAGTAAATTTCGTTTTCTTATGAATTACCCTGTTCCAGGTATTTTGTTATAAGCACCAGAAACAGACTAATACAGAAAATTGCTATCAGAGACATTTTCAAATAGTTGAAAACATGGGAACAGCTTTAGAACTAGTTGCTGAGGAGACCTAGACAAGAAAGAAGACAAGAAAACCAGGGAAAGTTTGGAATGTTTTAGAGACTGATTAAAAGGTGGTGACCAGAATGTTTATGGAAACATGGACTGTAAAGACCATTCTAACGAGATCTTAGATAGAAACAAGAGAGGACTTATTGGAAATTGTGGCAAAGATCACCCTTGCTATCAACTGGTATAGAAACTGTTTGCATTCTGTTCATGCCCAAAGGTTTTATGGAATGTGAAACTTAAATGTGCTGACCCAGAGTATTTGGCAGAAGAAATTTCTAAGCACCAAAACATTAATGAAGCTGCATGGCTTCTTGTAATAGCCTGTGCTGAGTTATGGTGGCAAAGGCATGACATAAAGCCAAAATTTAAAAGGAAAATAGAACATAAAGATTTAGGAAAACTGCAGCCTAGCCATGTACAGAGAAGCAGAGAACATTTTTAGGAGAAAAAATGCAATGGTACTAAGAAGATTAGTATAAACTAAAGGAATTATCAAGAAAAGGGGGAAAATGTCATGAAGGCATTGCAGAGACCTCTGGGACCAACTCTTCTATTATAGGCCCAGAGGCTTAGGGAGACAGAATGGTCTCATGGAACATGCCTGAGACACCCTCTATGGGCTCACTGCCCAGGGCCATCTTGGAATGCTGCTCCCCACACCAGCATTCCAGTTGTTTTCACTGCCACAGCTGTGGCTAAATTGGCCCCAGGTGTGGCTGGACCCACAGCTTTGGAAAATACAAGCCAGAAGCCTTGATGGCATCCACGTGGTGTTAGGTCTTTGATGCCAGAGCTATCAAAGCTTGGAAGCTGCTACCCAGTTTCAACAGATGTATGGAAAAGCCTGGGAGCCCAGGAAGAGAGCTGTCACAGGGGCAGATTTACTGCAGACAGCCTTCACTAAAGCAATGCCAAGCAGAATGTGGGGTTGGGATTGCACCAGGGAAACCCCACCAAAGCCATGCCTAGTAGAGCCATGAGAGTGAGACTCCATGGAGTTCCAGACCTGTGGAGCTACCAGAGTGGAACACCAGCCTGGGAGAGCTCAAGTCGAGTCTGAGATCTGGAAAGCCAAAGGAGTGGATGAACCCAAGAACTTGAGGACCCAACCTCCACACCAGCAGGCAGAGGATGTCAAACATGGAGTCAAGGTACGTGACTCACCAGCTTTGAGATTTAATGCCTGCCTTGCTGGGTTCCAGACTTATCTGGGACCTGTTACACCTTTCTTTTGCCCTATTTCTCCCTTTTTGAATGGGAATACGTACCCTATCCTAGGGTATCCTAGAAGTAGATATCTTGTTTTGATTTCACAGATGGGACTTTGAACTTTTGAGTTAAAACAAAACTTTGTGGATGAAATGAATGTATTTGTATGTGAAAAGGACATGAGTTTTGGGGGGTCAGGGATAGAATTCTGTTGATTGAATGCTTCCCGCAACCTCACTGAAGCTTAAATCCCCACTGTAAAGTGTTATGGAAAATCTTATTATGATAATTGAAAGGTGGGGCTTGAAGAGGTGATTAGGTTGTAGGAGCATGTCACAGTGAATGGATTAATAATGGTGGTCGGGGGCATGGTTCTGAGGGCTGAATGAGAGTGAATGAAGAGATTAGTCTCTTTCTCTCTCTCTCTCTCTCTCTCCCCACCCCCCTTTGGTAAATTTCTGAGCTGAAAAACTGTGGGAAGAGTGTACTTCAGTGCATTTTCTTTCTCTGCAAGATCTTGGAAGACACTCAAACTCTTTTTTTTTTTTTTTCCTTGAATTTTGTTCAGTTATTCTTGGTGGAAGTGTTAACCTGATATAAGTTATTCCCTCATAGTTACAAAGTAGATAAAGCCATATTATAGTCATTTTTCTATCTTGATTTCTCAGTCATGTCTGATGACAGTACAATGTGTCCCCTCACCCCCAATTGAAGAGGACAACTAGAGTGGTTTCTTTGCAGTGGCCCCTTCTATTGTCCTTGAGGTGATGGCCATATCCCTCTCTTACCCTCTCTAAGTGCCCACAAGCTTTTTCCAAAAACCCTCCTCACAAAATTCTCCCCCTCCTCTGACTCTTTTATATCCTTGATGTTGGTTTCAAAGTCTACTCATTCTCTACTGTGGTGGACTGTCCCCCAATTGACTTTGTAAATGTAGCATCTTTTTCTTTATTCACAATCGAAACTGAGACCAATTGACTTCTTCAAAAATAGTCTATTGTATTTCACTTAAAATATCCACTAAAGGATTAATTTTACATCATCCAGAAAGGTAATGACTTATGTCTCTATCTTAAGCTATATTAATCTAAATCTATATGATTTTTTCTTCTACATATCTTTCTGTCTGATATCAAATAAAAAAGCAAAGTCAATGTGAGGAATTCTGTTTTCCCTGAATTATCCTCAACATTACATAATTGGTCATAAGTTACATATCCACATTAAATGTAACCTTAAAAATCCTCTTCATTGCCCTTAGCTTTTGGTAAGCCTTGTTTCATTTTACACTTTGGATTTCAGGATTCTACTTTCTGAGTTTTAAACTACTCTCATATGTTTATCCTTTTTTCCAATTATTTTTACCTGCCTGTCTTAAGCAGATTCTTAGATCCATGCTGTATTCTTTCACTACATTTATATTTTCTTCTAAAATTGAAATTTTTTATTGTATGACTATAATCAGTTCTGAAATTCTATAAGTCTTCAAATGTTAGAGAAACATTTTTTCCCCAGAATCTCATGGTATGTAGTTATAACTCTACCTTTTCTGAAATGCTTGGAATCTAAGTTTCTTCCTATCATCTGGCACTTAAGGAAATAAAGTAAAATATTAAAAATAAACTATTATGTTACATTCATTTACAATATTTTCTTAATTGACAAATTACAGTTCGGGCAATGAATTTTCACTTTTGTTTATTTTAGTTTACTAAACATATTACCTGATATATTACTACAAGACTACAAAATATTTAAAGTGCTGTGTTAGATTCAATTGAAATTCACATTCATTCCAATAGTCTCAGAAGAAAAAAATATTGATAGATTATTTTTAACAACTTTTCAGTTCAATATTCTGGTTTGGGACGTATTCTTTACCAGCATATTCAGTATTATAATCTGACTTTAAAGTTTTGCAGGAAATTAAATAAAAATCTTCCTAAAATTTCATTTATCCTTGAGTAACTTTATTTGTAAGCCTCAGAAAAGAGGTATTAATAAAGGCTATTTTACAATAAATCTTCATTATTCTTATACATAAATATCACTGCTTGGATTAGTCAGTTCACTTAAGAGATTAATGATAATAAATACATTTCATATCTCACACATATCTATTTCCAGATCCTTATGTAGATGTGACCCTAATATGTCACGTTTTTATAAACTTGTTATAAATATAAGCACTGTAAATATAATGGTTTTATTATACATTTCACCAATCAGAGAAGTTATTTGTAGGGAAAATAAACCATTAGACATATTTTAAATGTGTTGGTTGATTTATTATTGTTATATACAGAAAGTCTCTGTACCTTTTTATACTGTCAGGAAACTGGATCTACTCAAGAAATATAAGTCTGTTAGCTCTGTGTGGTTAATGACACTAGGTCTAAAGGGGGGAATGAAACAGAAGACATCAGAGCTGAGTAAGATATATTTAAAGGTCTCGTCCAATGCAAGCTGTTAGTGGGATTTCACGCATTGTGCAACATGGAAGGTCATAGAAAAAAACTTCATAATAATTTTTTCTATCCAGCCAACAGTCTTCTGCAGAATCAATCCCCAAACTGGCACACTAAATAAAAATAACCTGTTGCTAAGCTCACAAGTTGTAATATATTACTGGTATCTAATTAGATATCCAAATATTTGGTCATGGAAAATAAATATATTATGTGCTGATATCCACAGAAATCTCATGACCTTTATGTAGTGACATTTAGTGGTTTATTTTTAAATCTGAACTATCCTAAGGAATTCAAATTGCCAATTTATTTATTTATTTATTTATTTATTTTTTCCTTTTTGTCTTTTTTCGTGACCGGCAACGGATCGCAACCCTCAGTGTCGCGCCTGTACTGGACCAGGACCGGCAACGGGATTGCAACCCTCAGTGTTGCGCCCGCACCTCGCTCAGCCAGTGAGCGGCCGGTCTGTATGTGGGATCCGAACCCTCGGCGGGAGCGCCGCCACACTCCCAAGCAGTGCACTGTAGCAGTGCGCCACCGGGCCGGCCCCAAATTGCCAATTTAAAATGACATTATTTTTATTTACTGAGCTTAACTTCTTAAGTGCTATAAGCATCTAAAAAGTGTGTGGGGGGGACAACAAAGGCACAAGTTTGGGAAAATTAAATAATCATCATCTGAAGACACTGAATGTACATATATATAGGTAGATTACACAAAAATTCTGTAATAGTACTAAATCACAGTTTACAGTGCTCCCTGGAGAAAAATAGTGCTAATTAACTAAAACCATGATAATTCAAAACTCCATTTACATTATCTATCCTAGCACTCCTTTACCATCTTCAAATAGTAAAGCAATATAGGTGAGGTGGATAAAAAATAGTAATGGACAAAGGTTAAATATAATTATGAAATGGATTCCTCATAAAGTAATTTACTTAGTTTAGTTCAATGAGGAATCAGTGGTTTCTTCTTGTGACCAGTGCCCCTTTTTGCTTTATTCAGTAATGCATTAAGAAAATGCTTAGTGAGCTTGTATGACTAGCAAACTCTATCACCTGAATTAAACAGCAAAAATAAACCATAAGTGATTAGAGATGATCTCTCTATATTTATCCTTGGATATTCAGCTCACCAGTCATTGCCTCTCTCCCCAGATCTCTCCTGTAGCTGAAAAGTCATGACTTTAGTATGAGTTGAGTAGATGTTTTATAAGAGAGGAGAAATGTAGGAAGTTATCAAAAATCCTTATTCAAATTTTTGCATCCACTACAACGTATTGCCCTGCATTGCATGTTTGCCCTTTTCTTGTTACAGCCTTATTAATTGCTTCTTTCTATTTATCATCTGTCATGAACTATATTGTTTTATGTATTAAATCACATAAGTTTGGTTTACCCCCTCTAAAACTCTCCTCACTTTTCCTTCCACCTCCATACAAATAACACCTTTTATACCTACACTTTTCTCAATTTCTGACCTTCACATAAAAGTGAGAGCCAAGAAGGTAAAGGTAAACTTAGTACTGGCACTGATACAATTCTTAGGCTGAGTTTTATCTTTAACTGTTTTTCTTTAATAGTGAGTGCAATAGAACCTGTTAGCTTGCTCTGGATAAAGGCGTAAAGCTGAGCTACAAAGATTGCAAAAAAGGGTTGGGATTCACTTTAGGGAGTCCTTTTCTTATGCAGAAAAACTAGAATCCTTCCTACTCACCTTAACAAGGTCCCAGCTGCCTCTATGTATCTGCCTGCACAAACTCTTCCATTTTCCAATGAGATACAGAAAATAAACAGCAATGAAGATTAAGTTTATGTTATATATGAGGGACCAATAATTGTTGCACAACACCCTACCATGATGCACTTCAGCCTGTGTAGTGGGATATTCCTAAAGAAAAGTCACACAACAGTTGAATTCAAGGATATTAGTAACTCAGATATTGTTCAAGGTTTGAGAGCAACAGAGACAAGGATCACTGTCTGTCTTCCTTCTGATGAGCGTTTCTGGCATTTTAATCACCTAAGCCTTGGCTCTATCTAGCTAGAAGTTCATGCCACTGTGTTGTCTTTACCTGGTGGCTGCAGCAGCAAAACAAGCCCACATGCACAATATCACCAGGGAGATCCAGATACAGCACTTTGAAAATGCTCATAACAGGGCAACATTGAAGGCTAACCACCTCTTTTCCTCTAATCACCCCTAATTCTCTAACTGATTTTCCTTGTTTTTTTTTTTTTTCCAGTTTCTGGGCCCATGATGTATACTGGCTCTCTGCTGGATGTCAGTTAATCCCTAATAACCAAGATGTTAGCCAATAAAGGCTTATACTTCTCCTGTAGTTATTCACACATCAAAAGAGGGGAAACAGTCTTCACAATCTAAAAGAATTAAGGCTGAAATTTTGAAAAAGAAATCATATCTATCTTTTCTCAATGTTTTCTCATAAGTGACTTCCAATTCCAGTTGCTCTTATCAAGTAATAGAAACCAAAAACACAAACTGGAAAATCTTTATGTGCTGAGAAAACAGTTGTCTAGCCGGCCCAGTGGCGCACTGGATAGTGCGCCGCTTGGGAAGCGCAGCTGCGCTCCCGCCCGAGGGTTCGGATCCCACATACGGACCGGTTCCCGCTCACTGGTTGAGTGAGGCGCGGGAGCAACGCCGAGGGTTGCGGTCCCGTTGCCGGTCCCCAGTCCGGTACGGGGGCAACACTGAGGGTTGCGATCCGTTGCCGGACACGGAAAAAAGACAAAAGACAAAAAAAAAAAAAAAAGAAAACAGTTGTCTACTGATGTCTGAGACACAGGACAGTTAATCTAAACACATTGAAAAGCAATGCTACAAAGGATCTAGAAGAAACCGAGAAGTCTTCCTTTGCCAGAGCAGAGCTCTGTATTATTCCAGACACTAACCTGCAGTTATTCAAAAGGATAGAAACAGACTGAGCATTTGCATAATTCTCTTTACTATGTAGTTGGATATACCTCACTTTATTTCTCATTATATAGAAAACATCATTATCATAAAGATAACAAATAATAAAATATTTTAATTCATATTTGAAATATGCTCCCCCAAACCATATTACAATTTAAAAACAAAAAGTTTAAACAAACAAAAAATTCTTCAGTGGGATTTTTGGGGTAAGGAATACTACAGAAGTTCCAGAATATGCATTATTTGCGAAAATTAAAAGATGACAAAAATATAAGTAGGTACCTTTAAAATTCCAGATAGAACTAGAACAACTATTAAGCTGAATATTCAAACACTGGCTAGGTCAGAGTTTATTACCCCAAGCCCCAGTTCTCTAAATCAAGGTGAGGTCTGTGAGACTCTCAAGCAGTTAATGTAGTAAGATAGGGACTTTGTCCTTCCAGATTTAGACTTGCTCCTAGTGCTGTTGTTAGTAAGCTATATGACACTGGACAAATCAAATATCCTTCTTGAACCTCAACCCCTTGGTAAAAAGGAGGTGACAAAAATCTATCTGGTAAAGCTACCATGAAGATTATTGCCACATTCAGTGTAAACAGTTGAGTGCCTTATGTACCTTTTCTGAATGTAAAATATACATGCTTATTTCAGAAAATAAACTATAACAGAGAAAATCCTACCACTCCTTAAAAACACTTTGGCATTTTTTCTCTAGTATTTTACATTAGTATCACAATACTAAATCCTGCTTTATTTACTAAACATGATATTGTGAGAGGCAGTGCTGTGGGACAGAAAGCACATGGATTTTGGAGCTGGAGAGCTCAGAAGTCTGAATCTAGCTTTTTCACAGGATTGAACAAGTTGCCAAAGCTCTATGAGCCTTAGTTTCTTTACTTGGAGGATGGGGATAATATTAGCTACTTCACAGGACTTTTTAATAAGATAAAGAATGTAAAAAGCCTAACAGAGTTGAGTGTACAATTCATCAATGAAAGTTCATTCCCATTCTATCCTAAAAGCTAATGAAGTTAAGACAAAAAAAATTAAAGGGCAAAACCATCCATCAGTCAACTAGGAACCATGCTCAGGACTTCAGTGTTTTGAAAGACACCAGGAAGGTGTGTGTGTGTGTGTGTGTGTGTGTGTTTATACACGCATGTGTATGTGTGTGTGTACATGGCATGCACAAGTGTGCTCACGTACAAGCTTTAATGAGCATTTCCTTAAGATCTTGCCAGAGTGGGAGCCCCTTCTTGGGTGCAGACTGGAAAAATAAACCTAGAGTTGGATGCCTTCTGAAGGTATTTTTTCCCTGGGTAAAGCTGAGGCAGGCTGCTGATCATGCTGCAGTCCTGCTGGACATCTCTGTCACCTGTCAAAAAGGAGTGACCCTCCGTGTTAGAATCTGCTGGGTTTCTTGTTCATGTACAGTCTCACACCAGCAGGTATCTCCATACTGTACCTTGGAGCTTCCATGCCAAGATGGCATGCTGAGATTCTGCAGGCTCTGAACCAAAAAGGTTATTTATCAGCTAGATGTGTCTTATGGAATCTTTGGAGAGTGCAAGGTAATAAAATAAAGACTCTGCCAGCAAAATTACCCCCTTATTCCCTTCTATTAAGATAGCTTTGCTTTACTCTGCAGGATATAAAGAGGATTTAGTTGAATAAATCCTATTATTTATTACAGCCGCCATTTACAAGAGAAAGCTTCTACCTGCCTGCTTAAGAAAATGGGAGAATTACAAGATCATCACTTATGGTCCCAGAAACATCAGTTTCCTAGCTGGCAGTGAACTCCAAGCAGCAGATAAAAAGATACAAGATGACGGAGACTTAGAAGGTGATAGATTAAGGAAAGGCAACTTCTGACTTTCTATCACGTATTTTGAAAGACATAGAAATATGGAAAACTTTCAGAGGCAGCAAAGTGAGCTGCAAACGTGGAAGTGCGAGCTTCCAAGCCTAGCCTCACAGAAATTTAAACCTGAAGAAAGGCAAAGAAATGGCCACAGTTTATTGACAGTTTATATTTCCAGCTTTCCTGTAAAGTTGTCGAAAGTAAGAGTAAATGTAGTCCTTTCAAATGAACACAAGCAACTCTTTCATTCTCATTCAATCAAGTTTAAAATGAAATATGATGTTTGGATACATGTAAATTCCCTGAAAGTTAAAATGCATTTGTAATATTGTTGATAAAGGAAAAATTACGTTTTAAAGCACTAAAGCAAGAGAGAACTATATCTTCTGTCATCATCAAAAGTTTATATCTGTAATTTTTCCTTTCTGAAGCCATGATTGTTCCAACCCATTATGTTAAGTAAAAAATAAAATAATTACTTTTTCTAAAATCACACAAACATTTTGAGCATTTTTTGAAGAGTAATGGCCTTCGGTGGGTTTCTAACTTGATAACTTTGCTGTATGAATATGAATAACTCATATATAAACAAATAGTTTTAAAAGTGTTTAAGTAGCCACCAATCTTGTCTTTTCTAATCTTGCTTCTCTTAACTTAAAGGCTGTTTAAATCTACAGGGACCTTTGGATAACTGTTACTTCTCGATGTCAATCAAAGTCAGGAGTTCCTGGTCACTCGGGGAGTCAGGAAAGACACACACTTTAACAAGGTACAAGCAGTTGCCTGAGGATTTAGTCTGTCTTCTGGTCCCATCACCTCTGATGAGAATGTGATTGAACCAGTCACTGAGCCCTATAAAGCCTGACATACTTTTCTGCCCACATTAGATTACATTCCAGGAATGGGATATTTTGAAAAAGTAAAAAAAAATATACAAACTTTGTTATTTTTCTGGATAGAAATGTGTTAAAGATTTTACAAATACATAATATAGAAATTGAAATTCTTCCTATTATCCCATTCTCTGGAGATAATTGTGTTCAACATTTTTAATATTTCTCTACTTGTCTTAGTGTATTATTATTTTTATTTTGGTTATTTTACTTTTTAAATGCAACTGAGATTATGCTGCACGTATTGTGAGGTGATTCTTATTTTACTTTGTAAGGTGCATTATGGATAATACACCCCAGTGTTCTTGTGTCCTATGTATTTAACCACTACACTACTGAGGGATATATGGGCTGATTCTCATTTTTTGTTATTATAAATAATGCTACAATTAAATTTGGCTATACATTTCTTTCTACGTGCACATTCAAGTGCACACGTGCACACACACACATGCATACGTGCACACACACACATACACACATTTTCTTTTAAGAGAAAAGAAGTGGCAAAGCAGGATCAAGTGGTGCACACATTTCAGTGTTTAACAGATTCTGTCCACTTGCCCTGCATAAAACTGTACCCAATTTACAGTCCCACTAACAGTGTGTGCATGTTCACATCTTGAAACTCTTTTCTTATTGCATTCCCTGTAGAAACTACTATAATTCTCTGCACATGAGCATGCCATATTTGCTTGAATGAGTGAATAAAAGCATTGGTGTTAAATGAACAAATAGTTTAAACAACAATCAATGTGTAGAGGCACATGGATATGTATGTGCATCTTTATGAATGACATATTATGTACCTCAGATTCAACAAGCATCCCAAATAGATCTATTTACAATATTTGAGATATTAAATTCTTTATAATTTAATAAATTGTGATTGTTCAGTTAAATATATTTTGTGGCTCCTGAGGAGAGGAGACTAAGTCATGAAATCTTTTTTGGCATTTGCCAGAATATACACTCATATTTTAAAGTCTTGAGATCAATGTAGCATCTGTATAATAATTTTCATTAGGACCTCGGACCTCTCAACTATACCAAACATAGGTTTATTATGCCTCTACACTTTGAAATGTCAGATTGCTCTTCAAACTAATGAACTAATTTCCCTGATCACAAAGTCTCCCTTGAAAGCAAGTTTTGTTTAGAAGCTGTTTAACTCTTAGAGGGCAAAGGATCATAAATATTTGTTATTATTTGGGGGTAGCAGTAACTTGGGCTTTGGGAGAACTAGAACGACTTGAAATTGAAACCAATACAGGTGTCCCTCATTCTATGCAAGGGATGCTTTTGTTAAATTTTTACTCCGAAAAAAGCAAAATTGTTCGTCAAATTACATTTGAATTTCCCAGAGGAGAGAGAGTCTAATAGACAGGAAAATTGCTTAAGACAAAGCAGAATATAGATAATAGAATAATTGGAAGATTCTTAAAAAATAATGTTTTTATCACTCTGATTTCTTTGGATTGATAATTCCACTTTAAGATTTTGTAATTGGTACATATGAATAGCATCAAATAATTAAATTCAGAACTTGAGTTCAATCTGAATGAAAGCAGGACAGTGATGTCAAACCTGTTAGTTCCTTTGGGCTACTAGGGCAAGACAGAGGAAAGATTCAGAACCTAACAGCCAAGGTCACACTGAGCAAGAGAAGGAGGCGAAGTAGCTTAAATGTGAGTAAACTTTGCAGAGGAGGAGGTCATGAAGACTCGGAGACTCAAGACAGATAAGTGGCAGAAAAGCAGCAGACAGATGAGAAAGGAACTAATATGTATTGATTTCTCGAGATATACCCAGCACTATGGCAACATCTTTTCAGACAGCTCTTATTTCTCTTAATCCTCCCAATAGCCTCTGACAGTCATTTACACTGTTATTTATAGAAAAGGAACTGAGTCTCAGAGAACCTAGGTGGCTTTCCCAAGTGTTACCCAGCTAATAAAAGTCAAGCAACGAAAGTTCAAAAGTCTTTGAACTGTCTCATGCTACGACCCAGGGTGAAGACCCAAGTCAGAACAACTTGTCTTATAATTCTCTACGGTAAGCTTTTGGAATTCTCCCTGTGAGAGTAGGAAGTAATAACTGGTTTCCTAATATGAGATTAAGAGTAGTCTAGCAGTTTCTCTAAGCATCATTCCAGGACCATATCAATAAATATTGCTTGGATTCTATTTAAAAATGCAGACTTCTATGCTCAACCCAGTTCTATTTAATCAGATTCTTTGGGGATTGGAATTCTAAGAATCAGAGTTTTAGCAAATATCCCATATGGCTTTTAAATACAGTGATGTTTGAGAAATACTGATTTAAAGGCTCAAAGTTAGTGCTAATAGTATAGATTTTGACACCTAACATATCTAGAGAAACTTGGTATTAAAATTCAGAGGAAATCTACCAAGTTTTCCAGTTTCTGAATATGATTGAAAATAATTATGAAATGAGGAAAGCAGAATAAATTCCATCTTTAATTGACAAACTAAGTAGGAGTAGGAGAATAAAAAACATATTACAAATCAATTTCAGGAATTGTCAAACATGACAGAAGTACTAAACACTAATAACAAGTGTCCTTTACATTAAAACAAATTAAAAAGATCTGAATGACAAACTACCCTATCTTGAGAGCAATCATAAGTTTTCAGAACTTTGAGGTAAGACGGGATGGAAGTAGTTGGAAGAATATTTCCTAAAGCAGATGTTCACCAAGTGTTTTCAGACACATTAGAATAAAGGCTTAGGTAATTCAAGTGTTACCTTCAATTTAATTACCAAAACTCCCTCTAAGTGAGTCTGGTAGACACTACATAGGAAAGCCAATGAGGCCAAGGGCCAAAAGCATATAATACTAAATTGAGAATTTTACATAAAAATTTTCTACTGGGGAAAAGGGGACTTTTCCAAGGCCAATCATTTTTAGTGCTTAGGACAGAGTCTACTAATGTCAGGAAGAAAAGAAATGGTATTCAGATAACAGATTTCCTTTTCCTTCATTTCACATGCCTTTCAGAAACACTATTTTATTTCTTTGTTTGTGTGTTTTTCATTTCAAATACCAAATATGCCCACAATAATTTCCCAACCCGCCTCAAATAATATTGTTTTAGTCAAAATTTCCCAGGCATGATATTTAAGTATAAAGACATTTGTGATACATAAGTACATGGGTAAGTTATATAGTCATTCAGGTAAGTGTAGTTAATATTTACTTTGTTTTATATAAGCTCCTAGCACTATTCAAATTATTTACATAAATAATCTCATTTCACTCTCATCACAGTTTTGAGAGGCATAAATATTATCAATATATTCATTTCACAAATAAGAAGACCAAGGCCCAGGAAAGATAGAAAAGTTACTCAAATCACAGAATCTGTACATAGTGGAGCCAGGATTTGATCCCCAGAAACCTGGCTCTAGAGTCCAAATCTCAACCAAATCTAATAGTAACTACAAGCATGGATGTGACTAAATCTTGTATCCAAATCAGCACAAATGTTTCCCACAAGTGTACTTAATTCTTATAAGGAAATAAATGCAAACTTCTAAAAGATGCATATAGCAGATGTTTTCAGCAAAGAAACTTTTACAGTAGAATAGGGATTTCATCTTGATTCTACCTAATTCAACTTCTAACATCTCTGACTTTTGTAATGATATCAAAGTTTATGTTGACAAAGCTGAATCCCTGAAAGATTCAAAAGTCTCTTTTCAAAAATGAAAGAAAAATAAAGATGGTCTTAATATAGCCTAATTGTTATTTACTTTATTTAATTATCTGAAAATTGACAATCTGTATATGGTTTTGGAATAAGATAGATTGGTTTAAAATCCAAGCTTAGTTACTGAATATTCATGTGATCCTGACCAAGTCCCATCACTAGGCTAACACTCATTATTCTAATCCTGTGTTAACGAGGTAGACTCATTATTACCCAAAAAGCCTTTTATGGCCAGGTTATCTCAGAATCCTGTGGATGCTTGTTAAAACAACAGATTTTTAGGATTTAGCCCAAAATATACCGAATCAAAATCTCCGACAGAAAGGCTCAGCATTTTAAATAAGCCCTCCAGGTGAACTTGTGAGCTTTGAATTTTGAAAACTGCTGGACTAGATGATTTAAATATTTCCAAGACACAATTTCCCAATTAATCAAGATAAATTATAGCTTCTCTTTTCAATTTTAAAGAAAAGAAAGAACTAACAATTCAGTTTTATCAAAAATATAATTGATTATGATTAATAAAGACTGCATATATTATTGCAAAATCATAGAGCACGAAAAAAACTTTGGAGGCTATTTAACCTTTTGCCTTTAATTAAGACTCATTTAATTAGGTTTTAAGTACCACATTTGAAAGAGGGTTCCTCACCATCATTCTATTTCTCAAAAAATTCAGTAGGCTCCCAAAACTATCATCAACAGATGCCCACGTAGTTACAATCCCACATAAATACTAAATTCTGCTATTATAAGCTTGATGGAATATTGCTTGAAAATTGCTCTATGTAAAAATGGAATTTATTCTTACCAATAATTCACCCACCACAATTAAACAGTGAACTTAAAACTAGAGCACCATAAGGGTTTCAGGTGGTGCCTTAATCAATTACAAGGAAAAAATTCTAAGATCCTCTTTTGTCTCATCAAAGTAATTTCTTCATTATTTTTAACCCTAGCTATTTAGGACGAGTTACGTTATCTGGAGATAAGTCAGAATGTTGGGAATTTCCATATATCACGTGGAAATAAATTCCTTATTAAAAGTGTCTCAATATAATTAACACTTGATATATAAATAGTGCTCAATAAAGACTTGCTAAAAGAATTAATTAATTAATTAAAAATGTTTAGACTTATGACTCAACAACAAGGGAACTAACAACAAAATTTTTAAAAAGGCAAAGAACTTGAATAGACATTTCTCTAAAGAAGAGAGACAAGCACTTGAAAAGATGCTCACCATCACAGTCATTAGGGAAATGCAAATTAAAACCAAAACGTGATAACACCTTGCACCAATTAGGATGGCTCATGTCAAAAAAGTGAAAAATAACAGGTGTTGGTGAGGAGTTAGAGAAATTGGAACCTTTGTGTACTGTTGGTGGGAAGGTAAAATTGTGTAGCCACTATGAAAAACAGTATAGTCATGCCTCAAAAAATTAAAAATTACTGTTTGATCTAGCAATTTCACTTCTGGATACATACCCAAAATAATTAAAATCAAGGACTCAAAAAGATATTTGTATACCTATGTTCATAGTAGCACTGTTTTCAATAGCCAACTCAAGTGTCCATCAACAGATAAATGGATATGCAAAATGTGGTATTTACATACAATGGAATATTATTCAGCCTTATAAAAGGAAGGAAATTCTATCATATGCAACAAATGGATGAACCTTGGGAACATTATGCTAAGTGAAATAAAACAGACACAAAGGACAAGTACTATATGATTCCAGTTATATGAGGTAGCTAAATTCAGAGAGAGAAAGGAGAATTATGGTTGCCAGGGGCTGTAGAGCAGGAAGAGAATGAAGAGTTACTGTTTAATAGGTAGAGTCTCTTATCATTTGCTATTGTGTCTTATCATTTTACAAGATAAAACTGTGGGTGGAGGGTAGATGGTGGTGATGGTAGCCCAACAATGTGAATGCCCTATGATTAATAGTGATAATTATAATTTTGGACCCTGAAGTTAACATTTTAAACAAGGTTCCCTACCTTATTTTAACCATTGTGAGCCCCTTGAGTGTAGGAATTGTATGTTACCTTTTTGTATCCCCAGCAGCTAAAACAGGACCCAAAATTCAGTTGCTCAAGTAAAGGTTATTTGACCTACAAAATAAGCATTTGCGATGAAATTTGGTTTTTCTTTCCCTGTACGTGCAAAGGTGAATGGTGTTTGAGTTATACGAGCTACCTGACTTGAATTTTAACATACAATTTTAAAAAAAGAATAAAAGAACTAAAGTCCATGGGCCAAATTCAGAGAAAACTGAAGCATATATAAGTAATCACCACACAGAAAAAAATTGCTCTTCCCAAAGAGTAGAACAAAAGAAAAGGATCTAGAAATGTAAATAAGGTAAAATGGTTGGATGTATGTCAATGAGGATTTTTAAATCAGAATGAAAAACTGATGATAAGTTTGAAATCTATTCCTTGGATGGTTTAGAAAGTCTATTTAAATTTGATTAGAATGACTTAGAAATGATTGTGCATAAAATTCAGTGGAGAAAATGTATTATAAAATACTTTTACCCTACAAAGGATCTATTCAATCTAAGTTATAAAAATATTATTTAACGTAAGCAATGATACGTGGAATGGAAAAAGACCAGGATATGAAATGATATATTATTAGTTAAATGTGAAATTCTGAAACTGTAATTATAAACAGTATGGAGGTTTCTCAGACAACTACAGATAGATCTTCCATATGACCCACCAACCCCTCTTCTGGGATTCCATTCTGGGATTTACATTCCAGAGGAATGGAAATCATCATGTTGAAGAGATACTTTCACTACCATGTTCACCGTCGCTCTGTTTACAATAGCCAAGACATGGAACCAACCTAAATGTCCATAAATGGACGATTGGATAAGTAAACTGTGGTATATATACACCATGGAATACTACTCTGCCATAAAAAAGAATGAAATACTCCCATGTGCAACAACATGGATGAGCCTGGAGAAACTCATGTTGAATGAAATAAGCAAAGCTCAGAGGAATAAATACCACATGTGCTCACTCATATGTGGGAACTAAGAGAGAAAGAAGGAAGGAAAGAAAGACCACAGTAGTGCATTGGACTTGCTGAGGGAGTGAACATTCTATGGGCTACAAAGGGGAGTGTGGGGGGGGAAGAGGGGAGGGGGAGGGAGGCCGGGGATAATTGGGTGGGGTATATGGGGTACAAATACAATTTGTGGTTATAGGTATACAGCCAGTATGAATCTGGCCCCCTCATCACGGGCACAAGGGGTGACAATCAGCTTTGTATCCTGTGAATATTCACAACCAATTAAAAAGTAAAAGGAAACAGGTGAAAAAATTTTAATATACAAAAAAATTAAATTACATTAAATTTAATTAAATTAAAAAATTAATTTGAAATGTGTGTAATTAAATCTACATTTTATTTCAAAAGAACTGAATTACAGTAAAGCAATCCAACCCATTATAAACATAAAAATTTCTGTTTTGTTTTTCTGTTTTATAATGTTATGGGAGACTCCTTTTAGCAGATTCTCCAATAAGAAGTATAGAGACCTGTCTGATATTTAGCATAATCATCTTGTTTATAAATAAGATATCAAAGTGAAAAAGAGTGAAATCTGCTTTTTTATTTAAAAAAAGGCTTTTAATGGATTAAATAAATGCCACAAAAAACTTGTTACACACAAGGTTGACAAACACACAGGGATTACAAGAGGTTGCTGTATACTCTCTTTTTGTTTTCCAGAACATGCTGCCTTCTGTTTAAGGGACCTCATAGAAAGCTCCCTGGAGCAAACAATTGTCTAATGTCTTTTGAAGAAGTGGGCTGAAATTTCATCATGCAGCAATCTAGATATTCTCCTGATCCCAAAAGGGAAATTTCTTGGAACCTAAAGCAATTAAGCGATTGAACCCTAATCTTTTTCCGGGTCTTCAAGCTAAGGATAGATAGGAGTGAAGCCAAAGGACATAACTCGCAAACTGGTCCCGAGTCCTCAGATCCACTCTCCCTTTGGGCTCTGCTCTGTATCTCAGGACACTGACCCCTCCGGGAACCATTTCTCCTGCTTTCCTGTCAGGGCTTCCACTGAGGAGCTGGAAAAAGGGAGAAAATAATTTTTCCTCTTTCCCTCTCTCTCTGCCTTGGGAGAGAGAGTTACTCTCTTTTCCCCTATCTAGCTTCATTTTTCACACAGCACTTATTATTAATTATACTTTTGAATTAATATTTGATTAGTAACTAATTGTTACTAATATCCTTATTGGTAACAAGTTATCAAATGGGGCTTTTTTGTTTGTTTGTTTTCTGGGAATTTCACTGAAGCAACAAGAACAAGGACAGTGCAACCATAAAGAGAGATCCTAAAAACTTCCTTTTAGGACTGAATAAAAGACAGGCAAGACAAGTCCAGTCACCACAACCGCATCCAACCTATTTAAGACTAGAAATCTGAAACAGAATTCTTTGAAGAAAAATAATGAAGATAGAGAGAGTGACTTTTTGAAATCCTCTCCTTCCCTTCAGATGAAACAGAGGTGCAGTATTCCCACACCAAGAGAAACACTCATTGAAATAGGCTACCAAAGTCCAGCATTACCAGGCAAGAAGCTTACGGAGCTGCAGAACTCAGAGATTCATCTCAGGTGGTCACAGCAGTGAAGCACAGAGAGAGTTCTTGCGAGGACATGACTTGTGTCTATGATTCAAGAGCTAGATGTGAACTCAGACTGATGTCTGTTTCTCATCCAGAGAAAGCACAGTGCTGACTGGAATACCACGTTTGCCTTTTTTCTTCTAAACCCTCATTCTGGTGATTTAATCTTTTTAATCTTGGAAGTAACCAAGTGGGTGTAAGAAGAGGTATTTAAAAAAAAAAAAGTGAAAGAACGAGAACGTGCCCCTCGATCAAGCGTCTTAAATGTGAGTGGTTTGAGAAAAATAAAGCCCATGATGTTTAGACCATGTAATAAACCAGTTAAAGATGTATGTTTAAGTTAGTGAGTCTGTGTCCTTCACTAGCATTTCACAGAAGAGAGCAAGAAACTTGCTGGACCTCTTCCCCCTATATTTCCAGCATCTAAAACCCAGCCTAGAACAAGGTTAGCTCCCAGTAAATGTTTGAGTAAATAAAGTATTAAATGATCACGAGAAAAGGATCTAAAGAAAATTCCATACCAACAAGAAAGAAGAAAATTATACATAGAGCTTGGATTTTTTGCTTTTTACTATTCCCTAGTACTGATTGTTATAATAAAATAATGGATTGAAAGGTATACATTTCAGTCGACCATGAGTTTTCTCTGAATTGCCAAAGAAGTTTAGTCTTCATTCCTCCCCACCCTCCCCACACACAGACAGTCCCAGAATTGCAATTTTCTGTCTTTACGATGGTTCAAAAGAGATATACATTCAGTAGAAACCATACTTCAAGTACTCATACAACCATTCTGTCTTTCACTTTCAGTACAGTATTCAATAACTAACATGAGATGTTCAACAATTTGTTATATACTACTTTGAGTTAGATGATTTTGCTTACTGTAGGCTAATATAAGTGTTCTGAGCACATTTAAGGCAGGCTAGGTTAAACTGTAGTGCCTGTTAGGTTAGGCATATTAAATGCATTTCAACGTAACAATATTTTTTTATGATGGATTTATTGGGACATAGCCCAATGTAAGTCCATGAACATTTATCTATCTATGTGTGTTTATGTGGAATTAAATGGAGTTAAAAGATAATACGAATCTTTCCATGAACTTTTCAAGACCCCTTCTATATATGTATATTTACATATATTTGTAAGTACAGCAAATTGGTTGCATGTTTCCTTTTTTCCCTCAGACTTTTTAATGTAATAGCTAGATATTTTGCTTTCACATTGTCACAACCAAGAGTGCAGTAATTAAAAAGATGATTTCAAATGGTATTTACTTTTAACAACATGCACCAACTTCACCATATGTTTTCTACCCTTGTCAACTTGTTTATGTGGCATTTTATCTGCAGGCAACAGCTTTGTTCCTCATGGCTGGAGTCACATACTGTGAGAATTAACAGAATGAGAGGTGGAGAGAAACTGCACAATAAACTTACCTGTGCTTGAGGCAGCATCCCATACTGAAATTCTAGTGAGTTAATTCTAGGAAAACTCACAACCCAAGAGAGTTCCTTAAAGTCCCCTTTCCTGAGCTCTGAACAGCAGGTATCCAAACTGCAGTGGCAGCTGACCGAGGGAAGTTCAGCATGTTTGTGTGCACATGTGAGCTCATGCCACCTGTGTGTATGCTTTTGTTCCTTAGGAGACCCCCTTCAAAATATCAACAGTAGTTACCTTCAGCAAGAGAAACTGGTGAGATAGGGAGATTTTGCTTTGTGCTTTATAACTTTCCATACTTATTATACAATTTTTTCTTTTCAAGTACTAAACCAGGATTATTTTAAAAGTAAACATTAAAATGAAATCAATGTTCCAAGGTCTCTTGAATTAATCTGATTATGGTAACTTCCAGTTCCATGGGTACTTGCATGCAGGAGGTTTGTTAGGGAGTAATTCTGGAAATAACTTTAAGGAAGTTAGGGAAGCAGTCTTGGACAGAGAAAGAAAATTAACTGTGATTCAGTTTCAACATAGTCCTCAACCAATTCTACAGGGAGCTCTGGAACTGGTATGGCAATTCGGAATTGCCCCATATCTAGGTGAGGTGGTCAGACCTTAATACCTTTGCATCAACCAGTCATCTTATAAGGGTTTAACATTGAGTGAGGCAGCTCTCTCTGGCTGAGGGCACGTCTTAAAGAGGGACTCAGATGTGAGTCATCAGCGGCTACCATCTTTTGAAGCCCAGAGAATAAGTGCCTTTGTTCCAAAAGATGTATGGGTTGGGAAACCACAGCATCCTCTACACAGGACATCTGAACTACTGAAAAATGTACCTAGTGCTGATAAATCTCTCTGTCATGCTTTCATTTCTCAAATTAAACTATGTTAAATATAGTTTTCAGTAACAGTAAAAATCCCATGAATTTTATGTTTTGAGAATATTTGGTTCTAGAAGTGGAAGGCCATGTATCTGAATAATAGTAAAGCTAAGTCGCCCTAAAATATTAAGAGGAAATAGTGTTGATAAGAAAGAACATAACATTTCTCATACTGTCCTTAGTTAATTCACTGGTACCAGAAGTTTCAGATTAATTGAATAACATTGACGTCAATGACATTATTATTTAGTAGTAATGAGCATTACAATGAGCTGTGCTGTATATATCAAGGGACTTGGATAAACTCTTTTGTCAATCACAAAACCCTACTATCTTGCAAAATCATCTATTCTCAATAATAATGGATAGTATTAGGAATCAAAATCCTGAGGACTACTCTCAAATCCTCTGTGTCTACATGCAGTATAAATACATGGAATGATATTTTGAATATTACATATATATCACATCACAAGCAACAACATTTAGTCCTTTATTTATGGAGATCCTGCAGTGTATCAGGCAATATGCAAGCATCAAAGAAGGGATCTTCACCTAGAGTTAATCAGTGAGCTCAAAATTGAGTGTTTATTTATATATGTAGCTATACATATTTTTCCTCAGAACATAGGTACCTCTAGATAGATATATGTGTGTATATGTCTAACATGTATCTGTCTATCTATCTGTCAGCCCCCTTGCCTATGAGTCCTCTACCACAGTAAAAATACCATAAATGAGGCTCTTTCTCAGTGGACACACACTGAGAATCAAGCATAATTATATAAAAAGAGTGTTTGCTCAGGAATTGTTGTCTGGAATGTTATGACAAATGCTGGCTTTCTCACTGTGTGAACGCAAGCAACATTTTACTCTCTTCCTAGATTTCAGACACTTTATAGGAAATGAGAATATGAGCATCTGCCTCATGGGGCAGAGGAAAAGCTTAACCAGACTCTGGTATGTTCAGGGGCTGACACAGTGCTTGCATAGGATACACAGACACCCAGTGTTAGCTGGCATCAGTAATTATTGCTGCTCTTATTGCACCCATCCTACCTCCATTAACACTCACTTTAAAGGCTCATGAATTATCAGGAGTAAGAGCAGAGCACAGAAAGAAAAAAAGGCAGAAGAAAATTGTCCGGATCTCAGGGAGAAAGAACATTGAGATATAAATTTGCACACATAGTGAATATTATTTCTCAAGATAACGTCACAGTACCTTCAAACTGATGCCAAGTGTGCCATGGACTAAGACCAGTGCTGTGTACTTATATAAACTGTAATATGTATTACAATTAGAGTGCTCTTTTCTTTGATCCAGTCCTTCAAAATGGAGATATTATCCCTTTAAGGGAACTTCCCATCCTCTGAGTGGTATGTAGAAAGATACTAAATGGATACTTTCACTATATGGAACCTAATACTTCTAAATATTAAATAACTTACATTTCAGGAATGTTTATTTTGTATGTTAAGGGTGTAGAATAGCCCTTAACATACCAAAAAATTAAACACTTGGCTATTTTAATTTCAATTTTTCAGCACCCTAAGTTTAATTATTTCAGTTTCTTTCTTGCTCTGGGGATTGGTGTGGAAGAGGAATGGGAAATGAATGTGTAAGTTGAATATAATAAAGTAAGGATGGATAAAATTGTTGATATTTTATGTTCCTTGGAGAGGCTAATTTCAATCCATGTGCAGTGGTTTCTCCAGTACTGAATAGTTACGACTCTTGACTGCCATCAACAGAAACTAAATCTGACTGACTTAAACAGAAAAAACAATATTAAGTATATAAAATTTAAAGTATTTTATATTTAAAATATAAAAATTGGGGGGTAACTCACAAACACACAAAAAAACTAACAAAACAGGAACGCAGGCAGCTAGAACCACATCTAAAGCCACACTAAGGAGCAGTGGTGAGGACACCACTGTTGCTCCCTCTGGACCCTGGGCACCTGGACATCAGCCTGTACCAGAAACGTCCCTGCACAGGATGCTGCCTGCTGCTGGTGCCCACACCACTGCCCCTAGAAGCTAAAGCTGTTTTCCACATTCCACAGCCCCAGAACTAATTCTCTCTGCCTCTGCCTTTTTGTGTTACAAGCTCCAGATTCGGCTTCCAATTGTTGGAACCTACCACCTCTCTCTAAAACATTGAGGATCTGTGTTTCTCACATTCCATAGCAGGAAGTGGGCTCTGCTTCCCAGCATGATTTATATAGCAGAGAGTTTACCAAGTGAAGGAGGTAATTCAGAGGCTTAAAGCTAAAGAATATGACAGATTTCCACCATAAAGGCCCAAGTAAAAGTACAATTTTCCCAAAAGCCCTCCAATTTTGGTATATGTTCTCATAACTTCAAAGTTAATTTCTTATATCTCTTCAGCTTTTATATTCCCAAGCCTCATGCAGATCACTTTGTTAATTAGTATGCTTATGAAATTATCTTGAATTTATAGATAATTTTAGTTTCATTAAATTTAAAATGCCTTGTCAAAGGTTGTACACCAAAATACAGAAGATGATTCAGATTTAAGGTGTAGATATTGGGTTCCCTGAAATTAATACTAAAGACATTGTGTCCTTTTTGTGTTTTCCAAGGATAACTATTCATTATTCACTTAAATTGAATTGTTCTAGTGATCAACATGAAAATTATCTTACTTTAGCTACGCAGAGCAAACTGAAAAGCCAAATGGGACTTCTATTGAATATTATAATGGAACAGGTTCCAATAAAGCCCTATCACTTGATAATGTTTATTGGTAACTCAATTTAAAAATTACCTAACAAAGTTCAGCTGTGAGGCAAGGAATTCAAATGAATTACTTGAGCATGACCAAAAGGACTTTTGCCAAAAACTGATTCATTACTTTTCAGTGCCTCTCTAAGTAATTTTCTTCATCTAACACTGTGATATATGTATTATTTGAAGTGAAAGCCCCAAAGAGTAGATGAGGAATTAACACCTGGTAGATTCATAGAATCATAGCCAAAGATGTGGAAGGGTCAAAAGCAACCAAGCTAGAGAAATGGCCTCTCACTTTCCTAGGCTGTGGTCTGTTTTGAAATCTTCCCATTGTTTTCTGTCTTTATCTCAAAGGATACTTTGCTTAGAAACTAAGAACTGTCTAGCTAGAGTGAGTAGATTAATTCTTAAATTTTATAAAAAATATATATATTTCTCTTAAATTTTTAAGAATCGCTTTTATTTACTCTTCCTGAGACTATACATGTATATGGACTGCAGTGGGAGGTTGGCTGTCTTCTACAGGCAAATGTGTCCTTCATGGGGTTAAACCAGCTTACCAAGGGGTGATATTAGGGTTAAGAGTAAAAGATTCCTAAGACTAATGTGTGCAATTTTATCTGTGTGTGTGTGTGTGTGTGTGTGTGTGACAGCATGTATATATTTACATATGTATGTGTATACACATCTCCCTTGTGAACCTAGGGTATGTATTGAGGGGTAGAAGGTGTGACAAGACAGGATGGAATTAAGGGGATCCAGATTCTGAATCCAGCTGACTTCTAAATCTAGTTTTTCCCACTGTAGAAACTGTGACAGAAAGGCCACTATCCTGACTTTTCATTATGTTGATCAACTGAAAATGTAACAAGTTACTAGGTATGAAGGATGACTTAGCCACACTTTCAATGATCACAACCCTAAAAATGACTGATTTCAGTTCTAAAAAAGGGTTTCTTAATAATTATCCCCTGGCTCCCCAATAATGGAGTTGTGAGTCCCTGACCCCAGAAGTATTCTAGTAGGGGCTGGATGGCAGTGGGCCCCACATCCTACAAGAGAGTTAATTAACTAATTAACTAATGATGAATAGTAGTCAGTGGTCTGCAAAGTGCCTTCTAACCCTAAGACTGTGGAATTCTAAAGTCCAGCTGTTAGAAATAGAACTGCAGTTACACCAAATAGCTGCCACATGAAACAGATAATGAAGACAACCATCTATGACAGGGCGGAGCCTGAAGAACTGACTCAGAATCAATACTTCAGTTACTGAATGACAAGTGGCGAAGACACTTGCCAGCGGTGGCTAACCTCTCCCAGACAGGTCAACCTCTCTGATGTTCATGTGTCTCTTTGGCAGACATACTAATATAACTATTGCTGGACTTCCTTTATAACTCTTCTGTTTAACCTGAACAAAAACAAACAAAAAAAATATATTGGTTAAATTTAACACTCTTGATAAGGCAACTTTACAAAGGAGCACTATAGTCCAAATTATCTTCATAAATACTGGTGCTATTTAATGAGCCCAATGCACCATTTAAAGTTTTATGACATGGCTTGAGAGTGGGAAATGTTATGAAATAGAATCTATTCCAACTTCTGAATCCTCAGAATCAGTATATTAAATTATGTGAGCATCATCACTTTAAGAAAAAGTGTAAATTTCTTGCTAACTCACGTATTTTTGGTTCTACTGGTTTTGTTTGTTTATGTTTACATGATTTATCTTTATCTTTATTTATTCATTTATTTCTTTATTTGCCATTGGATTTAGTAGGAAAGAAGAGCTAATGGGCATTCTAAGTTCCACCTAAATTTTGTCACACCAGGCAGCCAGTTTTTTCCCCCAGCAGCCATTTCTCTCCCAACTAGTAGCCAGAAATGAGAGATCAACTAAGGAAGACCATCCATTCTCTCTTCAAACTTTTCCAGAACAGCTTTGATTTCTGCTCTAAAACCATGGGCTTCCTGGGAGTAGGAGTTGCTTTATACTTGCTTTGATGCAACATGCAATATCTTTCCAAATTTCAATCTTAATTTTTAATCTCTTACTGATGGTTTTCCTATTCATTAGGCAGCATTTTCAAAGTGTATTTCCCTGTAATTTGTACCTCATTTAACATTATCACTTGAAATTACTCTAGCATGTGGTTAGTTCCAAAGACCTCCCACAAAATAATGTTTCATTGCCCTGCTTAGTTAAGGACACAGGTCATCTTAGGGAATATTGGAATTATAAGCAACATAAACCATGAGATCATACATATGTAAAAATAAATACGTCAAAATTCTTCTAGTGTCAGACCGTCTCTATTGTTGATATGGATACAATTTGTGAAAATATTTGTCTCAAAAGCAGATTACAGGAGACAACTAGTTCCCTCCAGCTTCTCTTTTGAAAGACTTCTCCATAACAATTGCATTCAGTTACTGGAAATTTCATGAACTTCTTGCAGGCTATTCATAGAGAATACCTGCAATTGACTAATTCTTTGACATGTATATCTACTTCAGTTCAGTGTGTGAAGTTGAAATTGCTTCATTGGGGGTTAAGGCAGGAGACTAGGAGAATTAAGATAGCCTATGTCAAGTTAATCTAATATAATTGAATGTTAGGCATTAGCCATGGGGCCAAAGAAACCTTATAATTGGAAACTGAGAAATAAGGAATATGTGAGAGAAAAGAACATAGACACAGTAGAACAGAATCATTTCAGCCTGAGATTTTGGCATTTATGATCATTGGTGGAGAAATAGATTAAAGGTGGCAGACAGTGAAGTGAAGAAATACACTTTCTTTGTAGTCATAAAAATGGACAATAGAAAGGAGCTCTCCAGGATTTCTTGAGAATAAGCCCTGTTAAATTGAGGCATCACTTTGTACTTTCCTTGGTGGACCCACAAAGAGGCATCTGAAGAATTGTACACTTACCATCTTCTCTTCTCTGCTACACATGCTCGGCTGTCAATCATGCCATGTCCTTTTCATTGGCTGCCATATCTGTATGGCATCATAGTCAACTTCTTTTTTTGTCCCATCTTCAACTCATTGCCTAATCATTACCCATTAATCTTTCTTTGCCTCAAGTCCACATACATTTATCATGAAGATTAAATAAAATAGTTAGTGTGACCCACTGATCCCAATGCCAGGACCAGAGTAAGGGATTAGAAAATGCTGGCTGTCATTGTCATCCTCGTTAGCAGCAGCAGCAATAGCAGCAGCAGACTTATTCCTTATCCCTTTATCACATTATTTATATTTTGTTATTGAATATTAGTACAGTTCCTTCCATTTAGATACACAAATACTGATGTCCTATTAGATTTATGTACACTGAGTTATTTGGGACAACTGGGTCTGTTGGGGGAAGTCAGGGGAAGTAATAACAAACAATATAACTTGGAGCAAATATGTGGGAACCTTTCCACAGAATTTACTATAAAATAAAGTTGAGATATATATTATAAAAGTCAGTGTTCATATTATGACAGTAAAGCATCTCCTTTGCAGAAATAGCCTCACTTTTACCATTTCCTTTTCTCCTTGACTCACCTCTCACATTCTTTCAAGAGTCTCAACCAGTCATTAGCATAAGCTGTTCTTGTTTTCACAATCTTCGGTAAGAGCTCATAGGCTAACTTAAAAAAAAGAAAAAAGAATAGAATTCCAGATGAATGCACATAGGAATTAAAGGAGAAATTTCCTCCAGTGTTATCAAGTGGATATCAAAAGAGATTTTTAAGTGTGATTCTTTCTATCTACGATCCCTTAAGTTTGTTTTTAGTGAGGTTCTTGTCATCACTGTCTTCATCCTGGGCAACTCCAGACAAGGATGTAAATCTGCTGAAGTTTACCTTTGGCACAAGTGTCTCCCAGTTTGATTACCTACTCTCTTCTCTGGTAACTTCTTCCTCCTGAGTCTAGCAACCTAGTTAGAGGGTTATCTTTGGAAGCATACATCTGTCTCTCTTTGAAACAGAGCTTTAAACCAACAAACTGTTTTCCTGACTCTTTAACATTCAAAATTGTTACATTGCCCCCCACAGATTTGTCACCCCACTTCCCCTAGGTGACAGAGCTGCAAAGGATTACTCAAAGCCCATCTCTTCTGAGCAGTGAGAAGCCCTGAAGTGGTTAACTTCCCCAGAACTCTCAAATGAGAGGCATCCCTTTCTTGGGAAATTAACCCTGAATTGAGGTTCTCTTCCTGCATTTATTTTCCAGACCAGGAAGTTACAGAAAGAGACTATAGCTGGGGGTTATAGTTTAACAATATAGGCTGGTAACTTTCAGTGAAACAAGTCAGATGATATTCCATTAGACAACTAAGTGATCCACCAACAAAAGCTTGATCTTAGCAAACATTCCTTTCTTACATCAGTTTCTCAGTATCTTTATATAACAATCAGTAACTAGTCTGTCTTCAAGCTAGCAACCTTGCTGTGCCACAAATCTTTATCTTACAACAGAGACTTTATAGCCTGAGGGAAATTTCCTGTCCTCCACAAGGTCAATATTTGAAACTGCAAGGCTTTGGAAAACTAGGCACTGTGAAGTACATTTGCTTTAAGAACCTCTACACAAATTCCCAAAGAGAGAGGTTTTAACTGATTTTGACAATATCTATTATAGTCTGTGGCTATTGTACAGACCCCTCTAATATCAGGGCACTGTACAAACCACTAGTCAATTCTGTGGACAATGCAATAGATGGTCACTTTGAACCACATTCTCTCTTTGACCCATTTGGCTGTAACACAGTGGAGAGCAAATATTAGTGACCACTCTGAGGGAAATTATGAGTTAAATGTTACTGATGGAGTTTGGATGTGTTGTCCCCTCCAAAACTGATGTGGAAATTTGATCTCTAATGTGGCAGTGTTGGCAACTGATTGAGTCATCAGGGCGGATCCCTCATGAATGAGAGAGTTCTTGCTCTATCAGTTCCCGTGAGAGCTTGTTGCTTTAAAAGACCCTGGCACCTTCTTCCTCTCTCTTGCTTCCTCTCACCATGTGATCTGCTTGTACCCGCTGGCTCCCTGCCACTTTCCACCATGAGTAGAAGCAGCCTGAGGCCTGTGCCAGATGCAGCTGTCCCAGAATTGTTAGCCAAATAAACCTCTTTTCCTTATAAATTACCCAGTCTCTGGTATTTCTGTTATAGGCTGTCCCAGAATTGTAAGCCAAATAAACCTCTTTTCCTTATAAATTACCCAGTCTCTGGTATTTCTGTTATACCAACAGAAAACAGACTAAAACAGTTACAAAGATGAAGGAGGAAATCTTTATAGCAACTTTATTCATAATTGTTAAAACAGAGAAGTAACCAATATGCCCTTCAGTAGATGAATGAATAAAAAAAGGTGGCACATACATACAATGTAATATTATTCAGTGATAAAAAATAAATGAGCAATTAAGCCATAAAATCTCATGGAAGAATCTTTAATGAATATTGCTAAGTGAATAAAGCCAATCTGAAAAGACTTCATACCAGAAGATCTCAACTATATGACATGAAGAAATTAAACAGGAAATAAAAAAAATTTTGTGAAACTAATGAAAATAAGAACACATCATACCAAAATCTGTGGGATACTGCAAAAGTACATTTATTGCAATAAACACTTACATCATATGAATAGAAAGATTCCAAATAAGCCTAATGTTACACCTCAAAAAAATAGAAAAACAGGGACAATCCAATCCTAAAATTAGTACATGGAAAGAAATAATAAAGACCAGAGCAAAATTAAATGAAATAGAGGCCGAAAAATTGATACCAAAGATCAATGAAACAAAATGTTGGTTTTATTGAGAAGATAAACAAAATAGACAAACAATTAGCTAGGTTAACAAAAAATAAGTAAATAAATAAATAAAAGAAGAAGAGAGAAGACCCAAATAAGAAAAATCAGAAGTGAAAAAGGAGACATTACAACTGATACCACAGATATACAAAGAATCATTAGAGACTATTATAAACAACTATATGCCAACAAATATGAAAACCTGGAGGAAATGGATAAATTTCTGGACACTTACAAACTACCAAGACTGAAGCAAGAAGAAACAGCAAACCTGAACAGACCAATAACAAGCACAGAGATTGAAGCAGTAATCAGCAGTTTCCCAGCAAAGAAAAGCCCAGGACTGGATGGCTTTACTGTTGAATTCTACCAAGCCTTTAAAGAGGAATTAATACCAATTTTCTCCAAAGTATCCCAAAAAATTGAAACACTGGCCACTTTACCAAACTCCTTCTATGAGGCCAGCATCACCCTGATACCAAAGCCAGAAGATACAACAAAAAAAGAAAACTGCAGACCAATAGCTCTGATGAATATAGATGCAAAATCCTCAACAAAATATTAACAATTAGAATACATCAACACATCAAAAAAATTATAAATCATGATTAAGTAGAATTCATCCCAGGGAAGCAAAGATAGTTCAACATAAACAAGTCAATAAATGTGATACACCACATCAACAAAATCAAGGACAAAAACCATATGATCATCTCAATAGATTCAACAAAAGCATTTGATAAAAATCAACATCCCTTCATGATAAAGGCTCTCAGCAAATTAGGTATGGAAGGAAAGTATCCTACATAATAAAAGCCTTATATGACAAACCTGCCACCAACATCATCCTGAATAGGGAAAATCTGAAAGCTTTCTCCTTAAGAACAGGAACAAGACAAGGATGCCCATCTCACCACTCCTACTTACTATTTAACATAATATTAGTAGTACTAGCCAGAACAGTCAGACAAGAGAAAGAAATAAAGGGAATCCAGATTAGAAAAGATGAAGTCAAAGTATCCCTTTTTGCAGATGACATGATCCTATATATGGAAAACCTAAAGACTCTACCAAAAAACTCTTAGAGCTGATAATCAATTTCAGTAATGTTGAAGGATTCGAAATCAACACCCAAAAATAAGTAGCATTTTTAGTCTCAAATAATGAACTAGCAGAAAAAGAAATTAAGAAAGTTAGCCTCTTCACAATAGTCACCAAAAAAAAAAAAAAAAAAAAAAAACATAGGAATCAATTTAACCAAAGAGGAGGAAGATCTCTACATTGACAAATACAACTCACTGTTGAAAGAAATTAAAGAGGACACAAAAAGATAGAAAGACATTCCATGCTACTGGATTGAAAGAACTGACATTCTGAAAATGTCCATAGTACCCAAGGTGATCTACAGATTCAGTGAAATTCCCATCAAAATACCAATGACATTCTTCACAGAAATAGAAAAAACAATCCTAACATTTATATGGAACAAGAAAAGACCCCAAAAAGCCAAAGCAAAATATAGCTTGAGTCATAACACTGCCTGACTTCAAATTATACTGAAAATCTGTAGTAACCAAAAGAGCATGGTACTTCCATAAATATACTCAGAACAATAGAACAGAATTGAGAACCCAGAAATCAACCCACATACTTACAGCCAACTGATCTTTGACAAAGGCACCAAGAACATACATAGGGGAAAAGACTGACTCTTCAATAAATGGTGCTAGAAAATTGGACATCTATATACAGAAGAATGAAGCCAGACCTGTACCTCTCGCAATATACCAAAACTAACTCAAACTACATTAAAGACTTACATATAAGACGTAAACTATAAAACTACAAAAAGAAAACATAGGGGAAACACTTCAGGAAGTAGGACTGGGTAAAAACTTGATAAGTAAGACCCCAAAAGCACAAACAACAAAAGAAAAAATAAACAAAGAAGCTTCTGCCCAGCAAAAGAAACAATTTAGAAAATGAAAAGACAACCTACAGAATGGGAGAAAATATCTGCAAACTGTACATCCAACAAGGGATTAATATGCAGACTATACAAAGAACTCAAACAACTATACAGGAAGAAAACAAATAACACAATTAAAAAATGGGCAAAGGAGCCAAATAGACATTTTTTAAAGAAAGACATACAAATGGCCAACAGGTACATGAAAAAATGCTCAACATCACTCAGCTTCAGGGAAATGCAAATCAAAATCACATCAAGATATCATCTCACCCCAGTCAAACTGCTATTATCAAAAAGACTGAGAATAACAGATGTTGGCAAGGGTGTGGACAAAGGGGAATTCTTCTATACTATAAATTAATACAGTCACTATGGAAAACAGCATGGAGGTTTCTCAAACAACTGCAGATAAATCTGCTATACAATCCAGCAATCTCATTTCTGGATATATACCCAAAGGAATGGAAATCATCATGTTGAAGGAACACCTAAACTCCCATGTTTATGACAACTCTATTTACAATAGCCAAGATATAGAACCAACTGAAATGTCCATTGACAGATGTCTGGAGAAGGAAAATTCCATACAATGGAATACTACTCAGCCATTAAAAAGAATGAAAGTTTGCCATTTGCAGCAACATGCATAAGCTTGGAGAAAATTATGTTAAGTGAAATAAGCCAGACACAGAAAGAGAAATACCGCATGTCCTCATTCTTAAGTGGGGACCAAGAAAGAAAGTAAGAAACAAAGAAAGAGAGAGAGAGAGAGAATGAGAGAGAGAAAAAGAAAGTCAGGCAGACAGACAGACCACAATAATATACATTGAACTTTCAGGAGAGAGCAGACCTATGGTTACTAGAGATGGGGAAGTGAGAGAAAGGGGGTGCTTAAGGAGAAATTGGGTAAGGGACACAAAAAATAATTACAATTTGTGATAATGAAGAAGCTAATAATATAAATTTGATCATTACATACTGCACACAAATACTAATAGTCAACTCTGTACTCTATAAGTAAGCATAATCAATAATGTTACAATTAAAAAAATAAAAAAATATATTTTGTATAATACTATAACGGTAGACACATGTAATTATAAATTTTTCAAAACCCATAGAATGTAAAACACAAAGACTGAGTCCTAACGTAAACTATGGACTTTTATAATGTTATATCAACATTGGGTCATCAATTGTTATAAATGTGCCACATGAATGCAAGATGTTAATATTAGAACAAGGAAGAGGAGCAAAGAAAGAGTATAAGGGAACTCTCTGTACTTTGTGATCAATTTTCTGTAAAACTAAAACTGTTCTAAAAAATAAAACCTACTAACTTTTAAAAACTAAGGAAATGGGAGACAAATACATGTTGAGCAAGAGGGAAATACAACACTTAATAAAGTCCATGAAAAATGTCTCTAAAACATTTCTTTTTCTATATGTCTAAGTTTCTTAATAAAAAGTACTGAATTTTGCAAGTAATGTGAGGGTTTTTTTTTTTAACAATTGTGGTGAAACTAATTAAATTTCTCCATTTCTCTGCTGCTAGATAAAAAATAGTAGCAGCTTTGCAGTAAATTTTTAACAACAGCCAGAATTACTGAAAAATTCAAATGTATGTTTGTTTTCAGTTAAAAATAAACAGGTTGATTTTTTCTCCTTTCTGAAAATATAGTGGAACAAGTAATCAAGCGCAATTTCCTAAGATGAAAATATCCATATAGTATATAGTAATCCAATTCAGAGGGAAAAATATAAATATTATATATATCTTACTTGTCAAGATTGGACAAAGGCACTCCTTCTGACCAGAGGAGTGAAATATGTAAATTAATTATTTTAATTTAAAAAACTGGCCATATTGAGACTAGAATTCAGTCTCCTGTCTCACAGTTCAGAGCTGTTTGCAACACATCACAGGTAAGGCTGGAAAGGTGATGCAAGATTATTTTATTTTAATTTAAAAAACTGGCCATATTGAGACTAGAATTCAGTCTCCTGTCTCACAGTTCAGAGTTGTTTGCAACACATCACAGGTAAGGCTGGAAAGGTGATGCAAGATTATTTTATAAAAAAAAGAAAAAGACACAACGATCACAGTAATTCCTTGAACGTGTTAAGGTAAGTGGACAGATATGTTGTCGATGAGGTGAAGGGTGGGGGAGATAGAGGAATTGGTAAAGGAACGTGAAAATCAATGCCATTGTACACTGATAAATTAAAAAATAAAAAAAATAATTAAAGGATTATGAAAAGTAAACAAGAGTAGAAAAGTCTTCATTACACAGAAAATAACATTCTGAACAAGGTTTATAAAGCAAGAGAGGCTGGGATTGATTTGAGTGGAGAACAAAAGTCAATCCTGACAGGCATCCACTTGATACTATCATCAAAAAATTAAAACATTAAATAAAAAGGGGAGGCAATGTTAAAAAGATCCTGAGATAGATACCAGTTGTTTTTGTTTGTTTGTTTGTTTGTTTTTTACTAGTTATGAATAGATACCAACGTTTTTCACCCGGGAAGAGATCTGGGAGTTCATAACAAAGACAGGAGTCACAGTTTATCTGAAAATTGAAAATAGTACTTTAGAGTTTATGAAGGAAATGCCTTTCAAAAAACTTTGAGTCAAGAGAAGAAATAATTTGTAGGAAATGAGAAATACTCAAAAGACATATCAAGAAAAATCTTTTATAAGAGAACATTAAAGAGACTTCCTCAGCCAAAAGATAGAAGAAAAATATTTAGAGAGAGAAAAAGAACAGAATAATTTCCACCGTTTTATTACGTAAAGGATGTAATATCATGTAACTGTAGCTAGAAAAATGAAAACCGTAGCTCCAGAAGAAAGCCTGTATATGAGTTGCGCAGGATTGACAATCCTGTTGGGAGTGTTAGGATGGGGTGGGTAAGAATATGCTTTACATAGCATAATATAAAATCCAAAAAAATCAATTACTCCTATTAAATATTGGTTTCTCCCTTATTTTATTCCAGGCACTAAGAATTAAAAATCAAGTTAACTGAATTTTTTATCAACACGTAGACAAACAATTATGGATAAGACTAAAACAAAGTTCCAATTTCCACTAAGGATGGAAAAAAGCAGAAAAGTACCACTGCCACCCTATCAAAAAGAAAAAATGGGAAATCAACTTTTTTTGAACCCACAGGGACCTAAGGTCACAAAGTAACCGAGTAGCCGGAAATCTAGGAAAAGACAGGCACTTTCAAAGGCGCTTTCAGCACTGGCTTGCCTGGAGGAGAAGTAAGGAGGAAGATAGGTTTGCCAGGCAAGTAGGTAAGAAGTTTCTAGTTAAAACTTTTAGTGATTTGCTAAAGATCAATCGTGAGCCAGTGGGAGAGCACAGAGCACTAGCTGCAACAAACACTGGGGGAGTTCACAGACACTTGCAAGCTCACAGGATGCTTGCAAAAAAGACAGGGACAAAGTAGACACCTCCATTATGGTGCGGCCTGGGGAGACAAGCAAACACCATTTTGAAGAAGGCATGAAGCCTGGCATGAAGCTTTCTTCCCATAGGAACAAAAGCCTCAGACAACTGAGGGAAGCGCCAAAAACTGTCTCTCATAGGAAACATGTGAAGACCCACTGAGGCTGGGGCAAGGGAACAGAAAAAAACTTCCCTCNTTAATTTAAAAAACTGGCCATATTGAGACTAGAATTCAGTCTCCTGTCTCACAGTTCAGAGCTGTTTGCAACACATCACAGGTAAGGCTGGAAAGGTGATGCAAGATTATTTTATAAAAAAAGAAAAAGACACAACGATCACAGTAATTCCTTGAACGTGTTAAGGTAAGTGGACAGATATGTTGTCGATGAGGTGAAGGGTGGGGGAGATAGAGGAATTGGTAAAGGAACGTGAAAATCAATGCCATTGTACACTGATAAATTAAAAAATAAAAAAAATAATTAAAGGATTATGAAAAGTAAACAAGAGTAGAAAAGTCTTCATTACACAGAAAATAACATTCTGAACAAGGTTTATAAAGCAAGAGAGGCTGGGATTGATTTGAGTGGAGAACAAAAGTCAATCCTGACAGGCATCCACTTGATACTATCATCAAAAAATTAAAACATTAAATAAAAAGGGGAGGCAATGTTAAAAAGATCCTGAGATAGATACCAGTTGTTTTTGTTTGTTTGTTTGTTTGTTTTTTACTAGTTATGAATAGATACCAACGTTTTTCACCCGGGAAGAGATCTGGGAGTTCATAACAAAGACAGGAGTCACAGTTTATCTGAAAATTGAAAATAGTACTTTAGAGTTTATGAAGGAAATGCCTTTCAAAAAACTTTGAGTCAAGAGAAGAAATAATTTGTAGGAAATGAGAAATACTCAAAAGACATATCAAGAAAAATCTTTTATAAGAGAACATTAAAGAGACTTCCTCAGCCAAAAGATAGAAGAAAAATATTTAGAGAGAGAAAAAGAACAGAATAATTTCCACCGTTTTATTACGTAAAGGATGTAATATCATGTAACTGTAGCTAGAAAAATGAAAACCGTAGCTCCAGAAGAAAGCCTGTATATGAGTTGCGCAGGATTGACAATCCTGTTGGGAGTGTTAGGATGGGGTGGGTAAGAATATGCTTTACATAGCATAATATAAAATCCAAAAAAATCAATTACTCCTATTAAATATTGGTTTCTCCCTTATTTTATTCCAGGCACTAAGAATTAAAAATCAAGTTAACTGAATTTTTTATCAACACGTAGACAAACAATTATGGATAAGACTAAAACAAAGTTCCAATTTCCACTAAGGATGGAAAAAAGCAGAAAAGTACCACTGCCACCCTATCAAAAAGAAAAAATGGGAAATCAACTTTTTTTGAACCCACAGGGACCTAAGGTCACAAAGTAACCGAGTAGCCGGAAATCTAGGAAAAGACAGGCACTTTCAAAGGCGCTTTCAGCACTGGCTTGCCTGGAGGAGAAGTAAGGAGGAAGATAGGTTTGCCAGGCAAGTAGGTAAGAAGTTTCTAGTTAAAATTTTTAGTGATTTGCTAAAGATCAATCGTGAGCCAGTGGGAGAGCACAGAGCACTAGCTGCAACAAACACTGGGGGAGTTCACAGACACTTGCAAGCTCACAGGATGCTTGCAAAAAAGACAGGGACAGAGTAGACACCTCCATTATGGTGCTGCCTGGGGAGACAAGCAAACACCATTTTGAAGAAGGCATGAAGCCTGGCATGAAGCTTTCTTCCCATAGGAACAAAAGCCTCAGACAACTGAGGGAAGCGCCAAAAACTGTCTCTCATAGGAAACATGTGAAGACCCACTGAGGCTGGGGCAAGGGAACAGAAAAAAACTTCCCTCTGTCCCTGGGAGAGAGGCAGGAAACTCCTGGACCCAGACTTATTGCAGAGACAGGATCACTGAGACAGCTCCACTCCCAAGACCAGGAGACACAAAGTCTGACTGAGACTGAGGATGAAGCAGGACAACAGAGAACAACATCTGCCCTCCCAACAACAGGCCAACAAGCACAGGGTAACAAGTATCAGGAGTCTACCACTGGGCAAGGAGCAAAACTTTGAGAGAGACCCTATCTGAAGTGCAGGCCCACAGGGAAAGTCAAAGCTTAGAGTGTGTATGTGCAACCGGAGCAACAACCCAATCTCAAGAGAGCTAATAAGTGAGTTTAACGAGGCTGTAAGATACATAACTCATATACAAAAATCAGTTTTATTTCTGTGTATTTGCAATGAACAACTGTAAATTGATATTTTATACAGTTTTTTTGATCCTTTTAAAAAAATTTTTATTATGCAATGTAAACAGTTTTTGTGGCCCTTTACCAATTTTTCCCTAATCCCCCCT
>NW_007730755.1:42334-46392 GCF_000696425.1 Galeopterus variegatus | reverse complement strand
CAGTCCTACATCCTGAAGTGTTTCCTGTGTTTTCTTTAGGAGTTTGATAATTTCAGGTTTTATACTTAAGTCTTTAATGCATTTTGAGTTGATTTTGGTATATGGTGAGAGGTACAGGCCTAGTTTCATTCTTGTACATGTGGATGTCCAGTTTTGCCAGCACCAGTTATTGAAGAGGTGGTCCTTCTCCCAATGTCTGCTCCTGAAGCCCTTGTCAAATATCAGTTGGCTGTAAGTATGTGGGTTGGTTTCTGGTTTCTCTTTTCTTTTCCATTGGTCCGAGTGTCTGATTTTATGCTAATATAGTGCTATTTGGGTTACTATAGCTTTGTAATATAATTCGAAGTCAGTTAGTATAATGCCTCCAACTTTATTTATTTAATTATTTTTTTGCTCAGAGTTATTTTGGCTATTAGGATCTACTCTTTCTTTGGGCCTAGTAGTGTTTTCTTTTCATATCTGGGTGCTCCAGTGTTGGATACACACATATTTATGATTGTTATGACTTCTTCCTGGATATATCTCTTTATCATTATACAGTGGCCTTCTTTGTCTTTTTTTATGATTCTTGGTTTAAAGTCCATTTTATCTGATATAAGAATAGCTACTTCTGCTTATTTTTATTTTCTATTTGCACGGTATATCTTTTTCAATCCCTTCATTATTAGTATGTGTGTGTCTTTACAAGTGAGGTGAGTCTCTTGAAGTTAACAAAAAGTGGGTTGGCTTTTTAATCCAATCCATCAGTCTGTGTCTTTTTAGTGGGGAGTTTGATCCATTTACATTTAGGGTTGTTATTCAAAGGTATTATCTTACTCCTGGCATTTTATTGATTTTCATTTGGATGTTTTAAATATCTTTTGTTCCATTCTTCCCCTTTCATTGTTTGTCTTTGTTTGTTGGTTTATTATGGTAGGAAGATTTAGTTCCTTTATCTTTCTCATTTCTACTTTAGTTCTACCTGTGGGTTTTGTTCTTCCTTGTATATTCATGGTAGTGATTATTGTTTCTGAGATTCTAAATACAGGACTTCCTTGAGGATTTCTGGCAGGGTTGGTTATGTGGTGGTAAATTCCCAGTTTTCATTTGCCTAGAAAATACACTATTTCCCCCTCATTTCTGAAGGAAAACCTTGCTGGGTACAGTATTCTTAACTGGCAGATTTTTCTTTTAGTATTTTGAATATATCATCCCATTTTCTTCTGGCCTGTAGAGTTTCTGTTGAGAAGTCTGCTGTTAGTCGGATGAGGACTGCCTTTCAGGTGACCTGACCCTTTTCTCTTGCTACTTTTAAGATTCTCTTTGTCTTTGAGCTTTGCCACTTTTACTATAATGTGTCTTGGAGGGGATCTTTTTGGATTAAATCTGTTTGCAGATTTTTGAGCCTTCTAGATCTGAAGATCCATGTCTTTTTTTCCATTATTATTTAATCAAATAGTTTTTCAATGCCTTTGCCTTTTTCCTCCCCTTCTAGAACACCCATGATTTTAATGTTTGTGTGCTTAAGGTAGTCTGCTAGCTCTCTTAGACTTTCTCCATTCCTTTAAGGTTTTTTTTTTGTCTGCCTCAGTTTCTTCCAAAAGACAGTGTTCATGATCAGAAATTATTTCTTCTGCTTGTTCTAGCCTGCTGCTTAAGCTCTTTGTTGTGATTTTTATTTCACTGAATAAATCTTTCAGTACCATAAATTCTTCTACATTCTTTTTTAAGGTATTAACGGTAAATTTCATCCTTCATATCCTGTTTTTTGTTGTTTGTTTGCTTTCTCATTTCATTATGTTGTCTCGCTGAGTCTTCTTGTGTCTCAGTGAGTTTCCTTAAGATTGTTGCTCAGAATTCCTTTTCAGTTATTTCAAGAGTTTGCTGCCATTTAGTGTCTGGTACTTGAGAAGTACTGTATTCTTTTGTTGGTATCATGTTTTCCTGGATTTTCATTTTCTAGTATCTCTACATTGATACCTGGTCATCTGGTAGAGCAGTTGCTTCTTCTATTACTCTGGAGTGAGCTTTGAGGAGAGAGATTTTCTCTTCTTTTTCTGGTCTCCACTGGTGACTCTCCTTGTGTCAGTGTGGTTGAGTGCCTTGCAAGCTGCCTGCATGGTGGCTGTGGCTGCTGCTATGGCAAAGAGCAGCTTTTGCAATGGCTGTGGCTGTGGCAGTGTCTTTGATGGACCACCCACATGGAAGTTATGTTTTAGGAGTGCTCTTGTTTCTGCTGTGTGGTGGGGCTTCCTTCAGCTCCATAAATTGATTTTTTAATCCAATTTTTAATAGCATCAAAAATCTTGAAAAAAGTATAAATCAAAATATGTGCAAGAGCTATATGCTGCAATCTACAAACACCAATGAAGGTAATCAGAGAAGACTTAAATAAATGGAGAAGTATGTTATGTTCATGACTTGGAAGACACCATATTAAGATTTCAGTTCTCTCCATACTTATTTATAGATTCAAAGCAAAAACATATCAAAATCCAAGTGGCAGTTTTTCTCTAGAAATTGAAAAACTAATGCTGAAATTTTGTTGAAAAAGGCAAAAATCTAGAATAGTAAAACAAATTTGAAAAAGAGTAATATTGGAGAACCCAAACAATATGATTTCCAAACTTTCTATGCAGCTCCACTAATCATGAAAGTGTAGTACTGGTGAAAACATAGGTTTATCAATCCAACTCAACAGCATAGAATTTAGAAAAAATATAAGAGAAAATCATTGTGAACTTTAGTTAGACAACAATTTCTTTAGGACACTAATGGCATGAACAACATAAGAAAAAAATGGTAAATTGAGTATCATCAAAATTGAAAACTTCCATTTTTCAATATATGTCTTTAAAAAGCAAAAAGTAATCCACATTTAGAGGAAATATTTGCAACACTCATATGTGATGAAGAACTTTTATCCAGACTTACTAAAGAACTCTCAAAACAAAATTTAAAATAATATAAACAATACAATAATAATAAACAGTCAAAAAATTTAAACAGATACTTCATCAAAGAAGGTACTTGGTTTAAAAATATGTGTATGAAAATATGCTTAACAATATTAGTCACTAGGCAAATGCAAATTAAAATCACAATGAGATGCCATTTTACACATATTAGCATGGTTCAAATAAAAAATACTGACAATACCATGTGCTGGGGAGGCTGGGGAGCAATTGAAACAGTTATACTTTATTGGGGGGACTGAAAAATATTATAACCACTTTGGAAAATAGTAAGCCAGTTTCTTATGTAGTTAAATGTATATTTACTATATGACTCCAAAACAGCCTCTAGGTGTTTACCAAGGTGAAATGAAAACTTATATTCATTCTTTACCTGTACACTAATGTCATAATAGTTTTATTCAGAAGTACTATAAACTGTAAACAATTCATATGCCTTTCAACTGGTGAAGAATAAACATACCACAGTTTATCCATACAATAAACTCAACTCAGCAATTAAAATAAATTAATTTTTCATGCTCACAACAACATGGATGAGTTTCAAATGCATTATGCTAAGTGAAGGAAGCTAGACTAAAGACTACTGTACAAATCTATTTATATGACACTAGAAAAATCAAAATTGTAAGGACTAAAAACAGATCAGTAGTTGTCTGGAGCTAGGAAGGGACTGGGTTTTTCTACAAAGGGGGATAAGGGAATTTTTTATATCACAAAACTGTTCTATGTATTGCTTGTAGTGATGGCTTTACAATTTTATGTATTTGTCAAAACTCACAGAATTGTACACTAAAAAGGGTGAATTTTACTTTATTAGTTTTACCAAAATTTTTAAAATTATAAAGCAAAGGAATCAAAGGAGCCAGTGAAAACTGCAACAGCCTCTGCTTCAGGATTTTATGCTTGAAGATTAAAAGAACAGTTATAAATATTATACTTCACACAATTTTTCACATAAGATAGTATTCACAGCAAAGTCAGAAATTGCTAGCTAAATCCAAAACTATGGAATTTGGCTGAGTAGATAATTTTATACCAAAGCCAAACATCTGAACTGGACACTGGATTTTGCTTAATTACCTAAAGCATGCATTTTATACA
>NW_007730755.1:38694-41697 GCF_000696425.1 Galeopterus variegatus | reverse complement strand
CAAAGCCAAACATCTGAACTGGACACTGGATTTTGCTTAATTACCTAAAGCATGCATTTTATACAATTATCACTCAAATAAGGACAAGAAAAGTCTCTGGAACTAAACATAGTTTTTTGAGCTCATCCTCCTCTATGTTGGTCAGCCCTGGCATTTAAGAATCCACCTCCCAAGAAGGTCTCCTAGACTTACATAGGTCTTTGCAGGATATAAGAGGACTGCCACTGCATAACTTTTATAAAATTAGAAATAAACATGTTGAGATAAACAGTAAAAATGTGTCAAAGGGTTTACTCAACATATGAATTAGTGAGGGAACAAGTAATACGAGTAAGCCAGTTTCATTATCCGAGAAACAGGTTTTTATTTAGTCCACCAGGCAAGCCATTTTGTATTAAAATATGTCACACACGAAAATATATACTTTTTGAATTATTAAAAAAAATAAAAATAAATCATTGTTAGCATAAGATTCTTTAGTTAGATATAAAAGTGGTTAACATCCTACAACACAATAAAACCATGACCTTTGGGAAAATCTTTCCGACCAAATGCAAATCTATAATTTCACTGGTAACTTCACAGCTTCTGGGCTCATCAAGTAGTGAATAGCAAAGTAATAAACAGTTACCACAGCTGTGACTCAGTGCTCTCCCTCTTGCCAACCAGAGTTCTGCCTGGGCCTCTAACCAAGGCAGAAAGAATCAGTAACCTTGCTAGAAGAGACAAAGCCATTTAGTGAGTTGTCTTCAAGCTGCATCCCTATAAATTGTGGCTTTAGTGGGGAGGTGCTACAGTACTGATGACAGGTGATATTTGGAGGGTCTTGGGGGGTCAGGGTTTTCCCATCTCTGTGTTTCTTCTCAGGTTCTAATATTTTCATTCTCTGTTTCTTACCTCCCTTCCTTTATACACACTAAGTTAGCATGGAGCAGAAAATTCTCATTTGGCAATTGCAAAGGGCATATAATTAATTGAAATTAGGAAGCCTTAGAATACAGGCCATACTCTGAGCTATGTAGTGAAATTGAATCATATATTAATCCCTACTGGTGGCTGGAAAAGTGGAATGATTGACAGCCTCTAACATACACATAAAAAGGGGGAAGGATGGTTCCTAAAAGGAAAAAATTCTGGTCCAATAAACAACACAGAGTCATTAAAGCTGTGTTTGAGTCTCCCTGTGTTCACATAGGCTAGTTTGGACAAAAGTTATCTTTATACAGTAACTTCTTACTAAAGAACATAAAAAGTAGCCAAAATATTCTTACAATTTAAATTTTTTCCAGTAACTCTAAATATACAGCTTCATGAGGAAACATGACTGAGTCTGTAGACAGAACAAGCTATTGTTTAACCAATTATGTTACTAACATCTAGTACAAGTTGGTCTACTCTCACCCACAACTAAAAGATCTTTGCTGCTCTCCCCAATGCTACACTGACTCAGCCACTCCTTTTAAAAATCAATTTCTATACTATTAAGATAATGTATGCTTAATATATTTATGGAAGAAATTTGAGATGTAGATGAAATACTGAGAAAGATGAGTGAGAATAGAAAAAGCCTCAGTCCAGAGTATCTCTAACATCTAAGTGTTAGTGAGCAATTGATTGAGGGTCACAAAGAATGATTATGTTTTATAAAGATGAGAATACTAATTTTTCTTATTTGATCATCACATATAATACACAGGTATTGATATTCAACTCTGTACCCAACAAATATGTATAATCAATTATGTTTCAATTAAGACACACAAACACACACTTTCTTCAACTCTAAAAAATAATAATAATAAAGTTTTAGTAAAAGTGTAAGAGCCAGCAAAGAGAACAGAGCCACTTCGAAGATGCAGTGGTCAACTCTCTCAATTGCTATTGAAAGCTCAAGTAAGATGAGTACTAAAGGGTGTTCACAGGATATAGCAACATGGAGATCATAGGGGATCTCCTAGCAAGTTATCTAGGTGGTAAGTCAGATTGTAATGCATTCAAGTATGGGTTGGAGGGTGGGTGGGAAAAAGTCCAGAACTTCTGCTAAGAGTGATTGGAGAGAAGAGAAGTGGTATAAGAGTTGTAGGAAAGTATTTTACATTATTGCTGTGGAAAGTAAAAAAAAAAAAAAAAATGAGCTGGGAAAAATTGAGGGCGCATGTGAAGTTGCATCTACAAAGTGGTGTGGCTGTGTGTACTCTCTTGTAGGGTTATCCTCAACAGTTCTGCATTCTCAGTGTAGGCTCAGATAATGCAGATGGTTATGTTGATAAAGACTGGAGATTTCTCCACAACCAGTGGTTGTTATTTTAGGGTTCTTTCCAGAATAAAATTGAAGTACTAGACTATGAAATGAAGCTCAGTGGAGAGGGAAGAAACGAGGAACATGGTATGTAAAGATAAAATAGGAGTAAAAAGAATACCTCAAGGAAAATGAAAAATAGTTTGTGAGGAAAGTGGAGTTGTTGTGGTCAGGCCCTCTTTCCTCATATCTGACTGGCACATCCATTGTAAACAAGTAAGGTAAGAGTAGTGTTAATGCACATGTGTGCCTGTGTACCCCTTGGCTTGGTGCCACTGTTGTGTACTTTTGGGATAAAAGTCAGCAGCTCTGAACTGCTGGCAGTGGAGCTCACATCTGGAATGAAGCACGTCCACTTTGCCAGCAGCTCCTTGGTTTTTCTTTCAACTACCCAGCTCAGGACCTACACAGGACTGAGAAGACAGGTCTGTAATGCAGCCCAACAGTTGGCGTAGTTGTTGGCAGGATTCCCAGCAGGTAAGGGAGCCACTAGCCCCTGGGGAGGGGGAGGAAATGTGGCTACCCTCAAGTATGTGGTATCCATCTGCCGCTTTCCTACTGGCTGGGGTCTGGCTGTTTCTTACTGTACTATGAGTCAACATAGACCAGGTACTTCATAAAGTGGTGTGGCTTTGAGATTTATAGCAGAAAGCAGACTTGTTGGAAGTACTTGTTCTGGAGGCTGAAGTACAGCAATAGGTCAC
>NW_007730755.1:35640-37348 GCF_000696425.1 Galeopterus variegatus | reverse complement strand
ATATGTTGGTCTTTCTATACATGAAGTGACAACCATGATGGCCAGTCTGGGCGAGGCAGAGGGGAGCAGACAAGTAAAGGGGGTCCAAAAGGTGGCTAAGACTAAAGCCCCAAGAAACACTTGGGATTGTATCCTGAAGGGACCAAGCAAGATCAGCCATATGCAGATGTGGTTTAACTTGCTTATGTCAGGAATTGATAAGGAAAAAACTGACCAGAAACCAAATGTGATCTTGTTTGCCCTGTGGCAACAATTGTGCTCCAAACAGGGTTACACCAAACTTCCCCAAGAGGCACATAACAAGGTATGCCCAATGTATTTGAAGGATTTTATGGCTACTTCTGCAGAGGTGGATGAACTGTTCTCTTAGCTAGGTAGCAGGCCAATGTGCTCACTTTTGGGGGGCTGATGAGGACTGGAGGCCTCATGTTGAACTGGCAATACATTGGTCAGAGACAAATGAGCAGCATGTTTTGGCATTGGTGGACACCAGTGTAGAATGTAGCCTGATACATGGCANATTCTATTGCAGTCAAAGCCGTATTTTTGCTGCTGAGCACTGGACTATTTCCCCCTTGGGTACATGCTGTGTATGTATCTCCTGTAGCTGAATATATCTGTGGTATTGATGTACTTCATGGGCTACACCTGCAAATGATGGAGAGCGAAGCCTGTGTTACAGGGACATGCTAAACATGACCCACAGGCATTACCCAAATCAAGATGCGTAGTCAATGTGAAACAGTATCACTTGCTGGGAGGACATGCGGAGATAGGTGCCACTATATTGGAGTTAGAAAAAGNACTAGCCCCTGGGGAGGGGGAGGAAATGTGGCTACCCTCAAGTATGTGGTATCCATCTGCCACTTTCCTACTGGCTGGGGTCTGGCTGTTTCTTACTGTACTATGAGTCAACATAGACCAGGTACTTCATAAAGTGGTGTGGCTTTGAGATTTACAGCAGAAAGCAGACTTGTTGGAAGTACTTGTTCTGGAGGCTGAAGTACAGCAATAGGTCACTCCTGCTTTCAACACAGAGGATGATGACAAACCCAATGGTGAGATGGGGAAGATTGTGCATCCCCTGGCAGGCCTGTTGTGTATCAGAAACTAAGGCATGAGCAGCCCATAGGACCAGGTGAGCAACCAGTAGGCAATCTGCAAGTGGCCCAATTCACTCCTTATGTCCCCTACAGTCAAGCTGAATTGGTGGACTTGGGGAAAAAATTCCAGTGGAAACAGGACAAACTCCTAGCTACTTGGTTTTTGTGACTCTGGGACCTAGGGGTGGATGCCATAAAGTGCTCTGGTGAGGAGATGGAAAAGTTGGCTTCCATCACCATGCATTCATTCTTGTGGCAGTGGTTACAGAGCACCAGGACAAGATAACCACTCCTTGATGGAATGGGTGAATGCAGCCATCCGGACCGTGTGGACAAATGCCAGAGAACTGCCTGAAACTATGAGTTGATGGCAAACGTATGCCGAGCTGATTCAAATAATTCAGGAGCTGGGGATACAAAAGTCTGTGTTTAATATGAATGCCCGTGGCCCAGACAATGAACATTTTACTGGCAGCATAAGAGACGTAGTACTGCGAAATGCTCTGTCGACATCCTTTGGGTAACTGATGGCCATACTGGCCCCATATGTTGGTCTTTCTATACATGAAGTGACAACCATGATGGCCAGTCTGGGCGAGGCAGAG
>NW_007730755.1:26799-34200 GCF_000696425.1 Galeopterus variegatus | reverse complement strand
CAGTATCACTTGCTGGGAGGACATGCGGAGATAGGTGCCACTATATTGGAGTTAGAAAAAGTCAGCATCATTCATCTCGCACAAAGTCCCTTGAATGTGCTGGTATGGCCAGTGAAAAAACCTAATGGTACCCGGAGGATGACTGTGGAATATCAGGAAGTAAACAAAGTAGTGCCTTCTTTGCACACAGCTTTGCCTTTGGTTCATGATTTAATGGATCAGCTGATGACTCAGCTAGGAACTTACCATTATGTACAGGACTTTGCAAACGCTTTCTTCTCTATCCCAATCTCAGATGATAGCCAAGATCAATTTGCCTTCACCTGGGGAGGAAGGCAATGTACTTTTCAAGTGTTACCTGCATAGCCCAACCATCTGTCATGGTTTAGTGGCTGGGGACCTAGCCAAGTAGACTAGGCCCAGCACAGTTACAATGTTTCATTACACAGATGATGTCTTACTAACGTCTGATTCTCTTGCAGATTTAACCAAGCAGCTCCAGCACTGCTAGGTCATTTGGAACAATGCAAGTGGGCCATATATAAGGGTCTTACCCTTTGGATATCTACTTGGAAACCTCAGCAGTGGACGGTAGGCAACCAACTCCTGTGGGGACAAGTCATGTGCCAAGAGTTATGGGAGTTAGGGCAGGAAAAGGAAGTAAGTCTTTTCCATGTCACAGGACACTTTCTCTTAGCCAGTCCAGGCGATGATGAAGCCAATGCACTGGCTAAGTTAAGACAGCTGGAGAGAGCCCCAGCTGCTGATGTTGCCCAATGGTTACATCAACGAATGTAGCATACGGGCTGCAAAACTATGTGGTTGATGGCTTAAAATGGAAAATGCCCATAAAATGGGAAAACGCAGTAAACACATGTTGCGTTTGTCTGGTATGCACTCAAGAGCGTCCATACCCCCAATGGGTGCTGCATACCAAAGGACAAATAACCCATGGAAGGGTGCTCCTGACTCGATGGCAAGTGGATTTTGTTGGACCACTGCCCAGGTCAGAGAATTTCAGGTATATCTTTACACCCATTGATACAGCTACAGGTCTTCTGTTTGTATGGTTCTGCAAGGCTCCAGACCGGGTAAGTACTATTAAGGCACTGGATAGCCTTATGGCCAAGTACAGTTGGCCCCTGGTCATAGACAGTGATAATGGAACCCACTTTACTGGACATGAAGTANGTTAAGACAGCTGGAGAGAGCCCCAGCTGCTGATGTTGCCCAATGGTTACATCAACGAATGCAGCATATGGGCTGCAAAACTATGTGGTTGATGGCTTAAAATGGAACCTGCCCATAAAATGGGAAAACGCAGTAAACACATGTTGCATTTGTCTGGTATGCACTCAAGAGCGTCCATACCCCCAATGGGTGCTGCATACCAAAGGACAAATAACCCATGGAAGGGTGCTCCTGACTCGATGGCAAGTGGATTTTGTTGGACCACTGCCCAGGTCAGAGAATTTCAGGTATATCTTTACACCCATTGATACAGCTACAGGTCTTCTGTTTGTATGGTTCTGCAAGGCTCCAGACCGGGTAAGTACTATTAAGGCACTGGATAGCCTTATGGCCAAGTACAGTTGGCCCCTGGTCATAGACAGTGATAATAGAACCCACTTTACTGGACATGAAGTACAGAAGTGGGCTTCTCAGTTGTCTATTCAGTGGAAGTTACATATGCCATATCATCCCCAGGCAGTGGGAATGATTGAACGGTACAATGGTTTTCTGAAAAAAGAACTAAGGCTATCTGCCCAACCCCCACCCCTATAGGGGTGGACATGACAGTTGTGGCTGACAGTCAGGATCTTAAATGAGAGACCCCACAAGGGCGGGCCCTCTCCAGTGGAGGCTCTGTTGCACAGAGCTGCAGCACCTGTTCCTGCAACCATTCTTTCCAAGATGGTAAGCTGGCATGTGTTCTGCCAGAGGGACAAGAACTCCCTCTATTGTTGCCTATAACTTTTGTCTTTTCACCCATAGTATTGTGGCTGCAGGTGCCAGAGTCGACTGGATACACACATACATTCATGTGGCCAATGTGCCAGCTTGCTGAATATGCACGAAGTTTCCTACCAGTGTGGCTGCAGGATTCCTGTGGAAATCACCCCAATGATGACTACTAACCAGACATGTGTGTAGGTGGGGTTTTCACAGCTAATAGTTGAAAGAGTAGAGCTATGGGGACAAGTCTCAAGGTGTATTGAATGCACAATAAGTACAGAGGTTACATGGATGCAAGGGTCAGCCAGCCTTGCTAAGGGAATTGCAGAAGACCTCAGATGCGTAGATTGTATGGTAAGAGACCCTAAAGGGATGGAGTGTGAGGAAAGTGGAGTTGGTTTGGTCAGGCCCTCTCACCTCATATACAGCTGGGTATGATTTAACACATCCATGGTAAACAAGTTACATAAGAGTAGTGTTAGTGAGCACGTGCGCCCATGCACCCCTGACTCATTGCCACTATTGCGTGTCCTTTCAGTATAAAAGGCGCAGCTCTGAACCACTGGCAATGGAGCTCACGTCTGCAATAAAACAAGTCCATTTGACCAGTGGCCACTTGGTTTTTCTTTCAACTACCTGGCTCAGGACCTTCACAGGACTGGGTAGAGGTGTCTGTGATCCAGTCCAACATAGTTGTAGGAACAAAAATAATTTTGTGAGCAATCTGAAGCATGCCAAGAGAATGGAAAGTCTGAAACTATAATTTCAAAGAGGAGTATCTGGACTGTTTGAAAATTCCAAAAGCAGATAGCAAAACAAGAGTTAAGGAAAGTAAAATTAAAATAAAATTAAAATAAATAATATAAAATAAATAAAATAAAATACGGTCTTCATTCTTATTCATAAATTGAAGTCTATCCTAAAAGGAAAGTTTCCCTGAAATGAGCAAGGACAGCTTAGTTGAATAAGTGTGTAACATGNCCAGCTTGCTGAATATGCACGAAGTTTCCTACCAGTGTGGCTGCAGGATTCCTGTGGAAATCACCCCAATGATGACTACTAACCAGACATGTGTGTAGGTGGGGTTTTCACAGCTAATAGTTGAAAGAGTAGAGCTATGGGGACAAGTCTCAAGGTGTATTGAATGCACAATAAGTACAGAGGTTACATGGATGCAAGGGTCAGCCAGCCTTGCTAAGGGAATTGCAGAAGACCTCAGATGCGTAGATTGTATGGTAAGAGACCCTAAAGGGATGGAGTGTGAGGAAAGTGGAGTTGGTTTGGTCAGGCCCTCTCACCTCATATACAGCTGGGTATGATTTAACACATCCATGGTAAACAAGTTACATAAGAGTAGTGTTAGTGAGCACGTGCGCCCATGCACCCCTGACTCATTGCCACTATTGCGTGTCCTTTCAGTATAAAAGGCGCAGCTCTGAACCACTGGCAATGGAGCTCACGTCTGCAATAAAACAAGTCCATTTGACCAGTGGCCACTTGGTTTTTCTTTCAACTACCTGGCTCAGGACCTTCACAGGACTGGGTAGAGGTGTCTGTGATCCAGTCCAACATAGTTGTAGGAACAAAAATAATTTTGTGAGCAATCTGAAGCATGCCAAGAGAATGGAAAGTCTGAAACTATAATTTCAAAGAGGAGTATCTGGACTGTTTGAAAATTCCAAAAGCAGATAGCAAAACAAGAGTTAAGGAAAGTAAAATTAAAATAAAATTAAAATAAATAATATAAAATAAATAAAATAAATAAAATAAAATACGGTCTTCATTCTTATTCATAAATTGAAGTCTACCAGTTAAGGAAAGTAAAATTAAAATAAAATTAAAATAAATAATATAAAATAAATAAAATAAAATACGGTCTTCATTCTTATTCATAAATTGAAGTCTACCCTAAAAGGAAAGTTTCCCTGAAATGAGCAAGGACAGCTTAGTTGAATAAGTGTGTAACATGCCAATTTGACTATTCCAAAGGCAGCTATTTGGGGATGTACATGTTCTGCCATTCTCATTTTTGTTTATTTAAACCTCATCCGTTACAATTACTGAGTTTGGAGGAGAGTTTTGTTTACTTTTGTATTTAGAAAAAGAAACCACCTCTGACTAATTTAGCTAGTGATCAGCCGTATCTCCTAGATCCTGTACACTGTTTTGCCCACAGCCAGTGATTCCCCAGTTTGCACTGTATGCAGTCTCTGCGCAATTACCCACACTGATGGAGAGGAGCAGTCGTGCAGATAATCCCACACAGCAGATGATGCAAATGCATTTTTTTTTCTCTTTTGGAATGCGGCGAGTGATTAGTTTTTCAGAAGATGTACCTTCATTTTTATAGCTGGCTTATGCTACAGTCAAAAGCAGTATGTGTGTTCTTACACTCACTGCTAGAGCAGTAAGAAAGTCATCCAGGAGCAAGCAGGGCAGTGAGGAGCAGCTGGCTCAGTGAGTAGTAGCTGGTGAGCAGCAAAACTGCACCAGGAATAGTTTAAAATGAGAACTGCTTTACGTGGTTTATTAAAGTTTCTTTCTACTTGCCTGTCTTTGATACACTAACTTTACATTTTCCTTTATGTACAACACATGCTACAACCAAACTGGAGTATACTTTCATTTATTCATTCACTGATTTGTTCATTCATTTAATAAAAATATATTGAGCATTATCTGTCAATCATTATTCTAGGCACCAAACATAGAATAACAAACAAAATAAAAATCCTAATCTTGCCCTGATACATTTCTTTTCTAAAATAATTTCTTCTGCTGAAAACTCTCTCTCCTTCTGCTCTGGACACTTTGGGACATCTCTTTCTCCTTTTCAAACTCCTCTAATTTCCATTAGGATATCCATGTAGTTCTGTAGACACAGTTCCTGCAAGAGGTGTAACAACAGTCAAGCATGTGACCCCAGCCAGGCCAACTAGATTGAATCCCAGGACTTTTGCAAGGAATCCCAGACAGTTGTGTTCCACTCTGCTCTGGATCATGAGGAATGACGCTGTGAACATAGAAATTGCTGTGATGTGGTTGTCATCACATAAAGAGGCTGCTGACCTGCAGACAAAGTTGATCTACAAAGAGAAAAGCTGAAAGAAAAAGTCCAGACAAACAGAGTTTGAGGTTTCCTATCACTTACAAATAAAAACATCATAACTGATAAATTCTCATTGTCTGATAAAATAGTATTAATACCTCAGAGCCATCTTAAAAATTTTTATGATCCCTGAAACAGTACACTGGGTATTCCCTCTGAAAGGCATCCCTAAGACCATAAATTAAAATTGGAATGTGTGCCTCTCCAAAAGCACAATGTTGTAGCCTTGACCTTGCAAGGGGAAATTTGGTTTTTCTCCACTGAACTTTCTTGATACTGCATGAATCTGTCTTAGATATTGTTGTAAGATTATTTCTATGTTTATATTCTTCCTGCTTCTACTCTGTAGTCCTTTAGTTAAATCATCTCTGCTGAATTTCATTTGTTTTCCTTTCTAGCTTGCTTCAATAATTTAAATTTTAATGCCAATGTCTCTGTCACTAGACTCTCCACCCGATCTAATGTCATTAGAGAACCAAAATAGCTCATCGTCTGTGTCATAATCCAAGATCAATACTTAAATAGAGGTTATAGTAAAACTGTCAGTAAATTACATATCAGAGTTTTGCCATCTAAATATTTCATTTTCACTCTAGGTCTCCTGCAAGTGCAACTAAATGGAGAAGGATGATCAAGGCTATTCATATTTGTAAAATCAGGAAACCTGGGGTCAAGGGCCAAATCCATCACTTACTAATTATGTGATTTTTAGCAAGACACTTAACCTCTCTGCACCTCATGTTACCCATTGAAACAATGAAGATAACAGCTAGACTATATGAATTATGCTGTAAAATGTTAAATATCTTCCAACTTTAATGCTTTCATGTTTTTATCCAACAAATTTATATTATACATCTAACTGCCCAGTCAATATGCAAGCCATCAGGGATACACAAATAAATGTTGTCAATAAATCCATTAAGGGGAAAACAACAAGTAAAGGAAAATAAAAATACAGGGAGAGATAGCATTAAAAAAATATCTTCACAGTATGAAACAGACAACTAACTATTGACACTTTTTAAAAAAAAATTCTGTTCCTTCTTATGCAGCACACAGCTGGACCACGTTTCCAAGCCTCACTTGCAGATAGCTATGACGATAAGACTACATAATAGAATATAGAAACGTTAGTGGAAGTGATATGTATACCATTTTCAGGCCAAATAAATTATGAAGTGGATAGGCTCCCTCCAACGACCCTTCTCCTTTGAGTTACTAAATGCAAAATAATAATGAAGCCACAGGGGATGTCAGAGCCAGCCATAAGTTAGTGGGAACATGAATACCCAACTCACTGTATGAAAGACAGGCACCCCCTTCCTGGAACATCTGGCTCAAATAGTTATGCAAGGCAGAAAAAAATGTCTATTGTGTTTAAAACACTAAATATTTGTGTCAACTTCTTAGTTAAGCCTAACTGTATTAGTCCATTTATGTTACTTATAACAAAATACCTGCAACTGGGAGATTTATAAAGAAACCAAAATTTATAGTTTACAGTTTCTGAGGCTGGGAAGTCCAAAGTCCATGTGGTGGTGGCGACAGTGACCCAGGGGTCTCACATTGCAAGATGGTGGAAGCAGAGAGCAGAGAGAGAGAAAGACAGACTCTCTTGTTCTTTTAAAGCTCTTGGAACAATGCCCCTGACCACCATTGTTAATCTATTCGCTATGGCATGGTCCTACAACCCAATCACCTCTTCAAGGCCCCACCTTTCAGTTACCACAATAGGATTTCCCACCCTGTTAACAGTCACAGTGGGGGCTAAGTTTCTAATGCTTAAAACTTGGGGGACACAATTCAAACTTCAGGGAGTTTTGAGGGGACATAAATCAATCCACTACATTCTGCCCCTGGTTCCCCAAAACTCATGTCCTTTTCACATGCAAATACATTCATTTCATTCCCAAAGTCTTAACTTGTTTCAACTCAAAAGTCCAAAGTTCAGAGGCTCATCTGTGAAATCAATGTAAGTTATCTACTTCTAAGATACAATGGTGGGACAAACATAGGGTACATATTCCCATTCCAAAAGGGAGAAATAGGCCAAAAGAAAGGTGTAACAGGTCCCAAACAAGTCCAAAAACCAGCAGGGCAGTCATTAAATCTCAAAGCTGGTGAATCAGGTACCTTGATTCTATGATGACCTCCTCTCCACTCCTCTGGTGTAGGGGTTGTCTCCCCAAGTCCTTGGGCAGCTCCACTCCTATGGCTTCCCTGGTCTCAGGAGATGCTTTAGGTCTCATAGGCTGGAGTTGCATGCTGGTAACTCCACAGGTTGGGGTCTCCATGGTGGTCCCACTGTCATGGCTCCACTAGGCGTGGTGCTA
>NW_007730755.1:24620-25358 GCF_000696425.1 Galeopterus variegatus | reverse complement strand
AAAGCCACTGTCATCTCACACTGGATTATCACAGTAGCCTACCAAGTGATCTCCTAACTTCAGCCTTGCCCTCTTTTGTTCGGTCTACTCTCAAAATTACAGCCAAAGCCATCTCTGCTTTCCATTTAAAATCCTTCAGTGACTTCCTTTCCACTCAGAAAAAAAAAGCCAAAGTCCTATGTGGTCTCCACATCCTTATCTGATAGGTCCCCTCGCTACCTCTTACCTCATTTTCTACTTTTGTCCCGTCACTAACTGCTCCAGTTCTCCTTGTCTTTTTTCAATTCCTTGAGCACTCCAGGTACCCTTATACCCCAGGTAACCCAGCACTTTGTGCTCATTTATCTTTGTGCCTTGTCTGCTTTCCCATGGGATTTCGTCCTGGCATGTTCTCTTACCTTCTTTAGGTCTTTACTCAAATGTCACCTCTTTAGTGAGATCTTTCTGGGCCATGTTTTCTAATATTGCAACCCCTTAATAGTTCTTATTGCTCTTTCCTTTTTTATTTTTCTCCTTGTCACTTCTCACGAGTTGACATTTTAATAGGTTTTATTTATTGACTTTATTGTCTACTTCTTCCACTGAAATATAAGTTCTAGAAAGGCAGACTTTTGTTTCCATTTTTAACTGCTGCATCTTCAGAACATAGAATAATGTCTGGTATATAAAGTAGCTCAATAAGTATCTCTTGAATAAATAAATGAATGAATGACTAAATATTTTTATTGTTTTTTTTTT
>NW_007730755.1:21865-23128 GCF_000696425.1 Galeopterus variegatus | reverse complement strand
TTGGGTGAAGAATTGAGATTGGTTCCCTTCGGGTTTAGGGGGTAGCTTAATACAGTCTATATTGCTGTTGTAAGGCATAAAATACTACAGCAACATATAAGTAAATATTGTGTAGTGTGATCCAGAGTTTAAGGGAAAAAGTCCAAATGAGAGGTATAGATTTGGAAATCATTAGCATAGGGATTTTGGTGGAGTCTTAAGTATAGGATAAGAAGCAAAGATGCTATGGAATATTAACTTGTAGAACATTGGTAGAGACTCAGAAGTAATTACCTGAAACATAAAGGAAAAATAGAAGAATGGTGCAATGGAAGTTAAGGGTAAGAGAATTGCAAAAGGGACAAGGTACACAACTGTGTCAATGGCTGAGATGACAAATATGATGAAGATTATAAAGTGACAGAATTTGCAATTAGTCTGTTATGGCTGATATTGTTGAGAGTTCTTTCAGTGGAATGGAAGTGTCAGCAAGCAAACTGCAGTAGGTTAAGCAGTGTCAGGGAGGCTGCAAAGTAGAAAAGATTATAAATTCCTCTTATAGACATTACTTGGAAGAGAAAGAGGTCACTGGTATTTCACCCTGGAGAGAAATATCACTGTCAGCCTGCCTTTCTGAATGACACAAAACAGCAGTGGCATTAAAAATTATGCAAGGCTTATTAGAGATACCATCCCTCTATAGCCATTGCTAATATTAAAACCAGTGATTTTGTTAGCTAGAAGACATTGCAAATCACATATGAGCATTACATTGCAGTTATTGGATATGTCGATACTGTTGCAAACAAAGTAATATGGAATTAATTATTCCCCTTTCACCACAAGATAAAATTCATGCTGAAAAATATTTTCCTTATGATACATAAAAAAATCTGCAGAATGCCATCCATCATCACAGAGCAAAATAAAAGTCATAATGGCTGAGATACAACAAACATTTACAGATAATGATAGAAAAGAGGAAATCTCCTTAAACTACAAAACCATACAGATCTGTACAAAAACAAATTTAGGCCAAACAGTAGCCATAACCATAAATGTACAGCTTATAAAGACTCCATACTTAAAGGCTGACCTACAAATAATTTATTCAGGGAGATTAAGAAGTTTCTACTCTTACTAAAAATGCTCTAAGTCAAGAAGATGATGATTGTGACTCATTATTATGAGAAGCAGAACAATATAGGATAGAAAATGATGACCTGGAAAAAAAAAAATGGTTAGTGAAAGAATGGGATCCAGATATATCTGGGACAAAGGGAC
>NW_007730755.1:19588-20352 GCF_000696425.1 Galeopterus variegatus | reverse complement strand
AAACATAGGGTACATATTCCCATTCCAAAAGGGAGAAATAGGCCAAAATAAAGGTGTAACAGGTCCCAAACAAGTCCAAAAACCAGCAGGGCAGTCATTAAACCTCAAAGCTGGTGAATCAGGTACCTGGATTCTATGATGACCTCCTCTCCACTCCTCTGGTGTAGGGGTTGTCTCCCCAAGTCCTTGGGCAGCTCCGCTCCTATGGCTTCCCTGGTCTCAGGAGATGCTTTAGGTCTCATAGGCTGGAGTTGCATGCTGGTAGCTCCACAGGTTGGGGTCTCCATGGTGGTCCCACTGTCATGGCTCCACTAGGCGTGGTGCTATTGCAACTCTGACCCCATGTTTCTGCTCAGCATTGCTCTAGTGAAGACTGTCTGTGGTGACTCCACCCCTGCAACAGATCTCTTCCTGGGTCCCCAGACCTTTCCATACATCCTTTGAAATTGGGGTGGAGGCTCCCAAGCCTTCCCAGATCTGGCATTCCGTGATGGATTTCCCACCCTCTTAACAGTCACAGGGGGAGCTAAGTTTCTAATATATAAAACTTGGGGGACACAATTCAAGCTTCAATGAGTTTTGTAGGGACATAATTCAATCCACTCACTAGCCTACCTTAATTAATACCCTCAGACATCATAATCTTCTGATTTTCTCCTTACTTAACTGGCAGTTTCTTCTCTGTCCCTTTTCTGGTTCCTTTAAATTTTTAAGCCTCAAATTTCAGAATGCCTCTTAGTTGTCTTTGAGCATCTTTTTTTTTT
>NW_007730755.1:16706-18078 GCF_000696425.1 Galeopterus variegatus | reverse complement strand
TTTTTATTTTGAGTTTATCTAGAAGGTTAAGTAGAACCTAGCCAAGTAATAAACAGGAGGCGAATAGCATTCTTAAAATATATGAATGAGAACAGTAGCAGGGCATATGTAGGTAACCTGACTATAGATGACCATATACTGAAATCATAAGTACTCTTTGAGGAGCGATGAGAGAAGAGGCTAAAGATATAAGCAGGGGCTACACTATAAGGACTTTTTGCCCCATGATGAGAAGGTAGATTTTACTCTAGAGTCGATGGAGAGCCATAGTGGAGTAAAATACCAGAATTTACACTTCAGAAAAATTACTCTGGCAGCATGATGAAGGATGTAATGAAGGGAAACAAGAGCAAGTTAGGGAAAATAACTAAAAAATTATTGCAGTAGCCCTGTATAAAAATGCTAACAGCCTGAAATAAGAGACAGAGACACATTTGAAATATATTTATGAGGGAGATATAATGGTACTTGGTAAATGATCCAATATGAAGACCAGGATATAGGATAATGGATTGGGATGACACCAACCTTGCAAACTTAGATTCCTTCAGCTACCCACTTCTCTGTCTCCCTGGATTGGTACTCCACCTGGGCTGAGGCATCCTGATTTCCCAGCTGGCCACCAAGAGCCTGGATGATGCAACCCAGAAGTTGGTTCCTCATGGTGTGAATACTGAAGAGTGGGAAATGAGAGAATATGGAGAAAATCAGACAGATAAACTCCTCCATTCTCTTTTCTGTAGACCATTTCAAGGCATGGTTTCAACTTCCAGTATGGCCAAAGAAGTTCTGCGTGTTCAGAGAGCAGACATCATGAAAGACCTTCTGGGTCCCTTTACAGTTTGTTGTAGAGCTGGAAACAACATGGTAATGCATCATATCACTTGGCTTACATTTTTCCTAACTTTATGTTCCTTTTGTCCTCTTCCTCACTATCCTGGGCTTGCATTCTCAAATGTGTTAGAACTTTAGTCCTTTCTTAGGATCTACTCTCTGCAGCACTCAGGTTAAGACACATAAATTCTAATGTGTTAACTTGGAGATTGGGTGAAGAATTGAGATTGGTTCCCTTCGGGTTTAGGGGGTAGCTTAATACAGTCTATACTGCTGTTGTAAGGCATAAAGTACTACAGCAACATATAAGTAAATATTGTGTAGTGTGGTTCAGAGTTTAAAGGAAAAAGTCCAAATGAGAGGTATAGATTTGGAAATCATTAGCATAGGGATTTTAGTGGATTCTTAAGTATAGGATAAGAAGCAAAAATGCTATGGAATATTAACTTGTAGAACCTGGGTAGAGACTCAGAAGTAATTATCCGAAACATAAAGGAAAAATAGAAGAATGGTGCAATGGAAGTTAAGGGTAAGAGAG
>NW_007730755.1:9753-15426 GCF_000696425.1 Galeopterus variegatus | reverse complement strand
AAAGGCTGACCTACAAATAATTTATTCAGGGAGATTAAGAAGTTTCTACTCTTACTAAAAATTCTCTAAGTCAAGAAGATGATGATTGTGACTCATTATTATGAGAAGCAGAACAATATAGGATAGAAAATGATGACCTGGAAAAAAAAAAAAATGGTTAGTGAAAGAATGGGATCCAGATATATCTGGGACAAAGGGACTTTTCCCTTAGCCTATGTGGTGTAGTTTAACTAATAGATCAACTAGAGAGAAATATTGGAACTCATGTCTGAACTATATTACTTATAATTTGGTAGCTATGTTACTAGAATTATATGGCCTCTAGGTCTACAGGCAGTTTCCTTTAATATCTAAATGAAAATAGTGTAAGCCCCCATCAGACTTGACCATAGGATATCCATCATTGTTGTATTTCTTCTCCAACAATATTTCTGGGAATCCTCATGGAAATTACTAAACATTCCATAAACACAAGTGGGCTGTTGCTTGTCTGCTCAGCCTCCTGTCTCCCTGCAGACATCTATTCAAAGTTTCTCTGTTGATCACACACCGGTCGTCTCAGATCCCACCATTCCCTTTATATCTCTTTCCTTAAATTCAGACACAGGCCTCACCCTAAATTTCAACCAGCATAAATAAGACCAGATTGTAATGTTTAACTAAACTTTCCTGAAGCTTCAAGATAAAAGGAGGGAATCGAAACTCAGGAAAGAAAATATATGTAATTAGAAATAAGTTACGAGAGAATCTATCAGCCAAGATATTTTCTGAATATCTTACTCTAAACTACTGGTTTGTTAATTTTATAAGGGGCATATAAAATGCAAACCTGGGAAAATGACTCGACATGCCTCTTTCCCTTGAGTCTACAGCCTCAACCTCTCTGAGGCTCTTACAGAGGAAAGACATTTGTTTTCTAAAAGTAGATTATTTAGAGATGCAATACAAGCACCTTTCTACAACTTCATTTTCTTAAAATTGCCAATTTCTCTGATTCAATTTGCATAATAACGAGGTCCATTAAGCATTCTTTCTAAAATAAAAGAAGTCTGCCCTCAAAGGTGAACTCAACCACATCTCTGGTTTCACATAATTACATTTTTTAAATGTGAGCAATGAGGTTCTGTCTCAGCTAAAACTGGCATTGGACAGGTATAAATTTTATTTTTAAATTTTATTTTACTAGCAAAGTCAATATATTGGACATCAGGCAATGAGGGACAGTGATTTCTGAGAGATGGGAAACAAATGAGGTGGTCTCTATGATTGCAGCAGCTTTACTATCTGGAAAATGTTTTCGGGCTGAGGCACAAGGACAGGGAACACAGACAGAGTCCAGTGGTCTTCCTTAATTAGAAAACATAACTGGGATCTCAGGTGACAAGAGAGCACAAGGGAGAGTACCAATACTAAACTCAACCCCTTAGTTTGACATGTAAGATTCTGTATGATTCAATCCAATCATCTAACTCTAGTTTTATTCCTTGCACAATCTTAGCTGAAAATTATGTTTCAAGAAAGTCAAACTAATCATAGTTCTCTAAACATGTCTTTATTTGCCTTCCACCATGAAAATTTTTCACACTGCCTCCCTCTGGAATACCTTGGTGTTCCCCAGGTGAACACCTAATGACAAATTGTAACGCAACCTCAATGAAACCTTTCTTGACATCCTGCCTCCAATCCCAGTTAGAACCAAAAATTCCTTCCACTGGACCCCACCATAGCTGTGGAAGTCTGAATAATGCCTCACAAAGATGTCCACATCCAAATCCCCAGAACCTGTAAATATATTACTTCACATGGTAAATCAGAAGATGTCTATGAAAGTTAATTGTAGGTGTCAAATTGGTTAGATGAAGTAATGCTGAGAAACCTGGTAAAGCAATCTTTTTAGGTGTGGCCATGAGGGTGTTTCCATCAGAGATTAGTATGAGAGTCTGAGTGGACTGGGTGGGAAAGACCCACCCTCAATGTGGACGGGAGCTATCCAATCCACTAGGGTTCCAGAGAGAACAAAAGACAAAGGAAAAGGGTTAAGCTCTCTCTATCCACTGGAGCTGGGATCCATTCTTCTCTCCTGTCCATGGACATCAGAGCTTGAGACTCCAGCTTTTGTGTTCTAGGACTTACTCCAAGGGCACCATCAGCTTCCCTGGTTTTGAGGCCTTTGGACTTGGGCTGAGCTATACTACCAGCATGCAGTTTATAGACAGCCTGTCGTGGGACTTTTCTTCACAATCATGTGATCTAATTCCCCTAATAAATCCCTCTCATATAGTTATAACATGTCCTATTGATTCTGTCTCTCTGGAGAGCCCTGACTAATATAGATTTTGGTTTATATTAGTGGACAGGAGGAGGGTTCCTTGTCCCCAGCCTCATCAGGGTTTTCCCCCATGTCCCCATCCCAACTAGCAGGATCCCATTCTTTCCCAACCAATGCCCTCACTTGAGCAGTAGATAACCCTTCAAGGCTGATAATTCAACTGCCACTGTAGTTCAAACAATCTTATGATGAGGGCTTGTGTTTGATTTTTGACAATTTCAGCCTGGTGGGTACTGGAGAGAAGATTCTGGCCTAGAGCACACTTAGAAACTTTTAGGTCATCTATGTGGTGCTTGAGCCAAGAATTCACTTCACTGAGCTCCCCCATTTCTTTCTTCAGTTTATCCAGTGATGAGAGGAGCAACCAGCCAACATCATTATGGTCCTTGGAATTCTACAAATACTCAAAAGTATTATTTATAGAGTCACTGAATCCCTTGCCTTTTACAAGCAGTGAATCAGTACCATCAAATGGATTTATTTTGCATATCCCTTTAAACAGTTCACGCCAAGGACTGTCAGTGCTCTCCGTATTAATAGAAGTTGAGCTATTAGCATTTTTAGGTCTAAAGCCCTGAAACCAATTGAATACATTCATCTGTAAGATTTGGTTTCTCTAGAACCACTCCTGGTACCAAAATCTGTATCATAAAATCTGTATTAGTCAGGGTTCTCCAGAGAGACAGAATCAAAAGGATATGTTATAATTATATGAGAGGGATTTATTAGGGGAATTAGCTCATGTGATTGTGAAGAGAAGTCCCACGATAAACTGGATGCCGGTAGTGTGGCTCAGCCCAAGTTCAAAAGCCTCAAAACCAGGGAAGCTGATGTTGTCCTTGGTGTAAGTTCTGGGACCCATAAGCTGAAGAGTCTCAAGCTTTCATGTCCATGGACAGGAGAGGAATGTATCCCGGCTCCAGTGGATAGAGAGAGCTTCACCTTTTTGTTCTCTGGTTGTCCTTGGTGTAAGTTCTGGGACCCATAAGCTGAAGAGTCTCAAGCTTTCATGTCCATGCACAGGAGAGGAATGTATCCCGGCTCCAGTGGATAGAGAGAGCTTCGCCTTTTTGTTCTCTCTAGTTCCCCTGTGGATTGGACAGTTCCCATCCACACTGAGGGTGAGTCTTTCCCACTCAGTCCACTCACACTCCCATACTAATCTCTGCTGGAAATATGCTCATGGCCACACCTAAAAAGATAACTTTACCAGGTTTCTCAGCATTCCTTCATCTAACCAAGTTGAGACCTAGAATTAACCTTCATAAGTCCACCCCTTGTCAACTTGGTGTCCATACTATCTCCTTAAATCACACTGAATTTTAAAATGGTACAATAACATAATAATTTTGCCTAACATGATACACTATCCTGCGTACAACCAGAAACCCATTACACCATTTCTAGGAAGAAAAGGTAAAGTCCTTAGATGATATGTACCCTTCTCCCTAAATCCCATAACCTAAAATTGCAAATACTATGCAGTAAGGTTAACAATGTCTACATGTTGGTATAAAGTCAGTAAGTCTCATGGTATGTGATAAAGAACAAGGGAAACAAAAACAAAGATAATTGCTTAATATGTGTACAGTATATATACATAGAGACATTCTTAACACAACAGAGAGAACAATTATAATCCTCATTTCTGTAACTGGTCACGTGGTTGGAACTGGTATTTATAACTACCTTCTTCTACTACCCATTCTGTATTCCCTTTGAGTTCAGCAAGCATCTCAGCTGGTCATGGTTCTTTACCTGGTAGAGTGACCCAAACCTTCATCTGTGAAGAGTCTGGACTATTTGTAGTCTTGCCTGGATTTGGTTGTGTAATTTTCCATTGACCTTAATCATGGGGCATGGCAGTACTAATAGATGTCCTAAGGGGTCTCCTGTATTCCAGATATAATCTTCCTTACCTCCATGGCTAAGTAGTAGTCCAGGTTCCCTTTGGTAGTCTGGGTCAATTACCTCAGCCAACACTGTGACTCCTTTCTTAGCCTGTTGACTCAGAGTCATGAAGAGCTCAAAGTGGTCAGGTGGCAGCCTTGACTTCCAGCTAAATGGGATCATTTTTGTGTCACTAGATGGAAGCATTCCTCCCTCTGGAACCAATACCTCTAGACCAGCACAGCATAAAGTTATGGGGACAGGAAGCAAAAATTTTGCTAATGGGTCCCTAGGTGAGTGGTGCCACTTCCATTTCTACCCTTGAATCTACCCCTGGCACCTCAAAACTCATGTTCTTTTCACATGCAAATACATCCATTTCATCCCAAGTCTTAACTTGTTTCAGCTCAAAAGTCCAAAGTTCAAAGGCCCATCTGTGAAATCAAAACAGGTTATCTACTTCTAGGATACAATGGTGGGAGTAGCATAGGGTATGTATTCCTATTCAAAAAGGTAAAAATATGGCAAAAGAAAGGTGTAACAGGTCCTAAACAACTCTGAAACCCAGCAGGCCAGGCATTAAATCTCAAAGCCAGTGAATCTTGTAAACTGACTCCATGTTCAACACCCTCTTCATGCTAGTGTGAGGGTTAGGTCCCCAAGTCCTCTGGCAGTCCACTCCTATGGCTTTCCTGGTTTCAGGTGATGCTTTAGCTCTTGCAGGCTGGTGTTGCATGCCAGTAGCTCCACAGGTCTGGGGTTTCCATGGCAGTCCTGCTCTCACGGCTCCACTAGACATGGCATTTCTCTGGTGCAACTCTGACCCCACTCCTTATACCAATTTTCTATATTAGTTTGTTTTTGTTGCTTATAACAAAATACCTGCAACTGGTGATATTTAAAGAAAACAAAATTTATTGCCTACAGTTTCTGAAGCTGGGAAGTCCAAAGTCCATGGTGGTGGCAACAGAAACCCATGGGTCTCACATTGCAAGATGATGGAAACAGAGAGAGCAGAGAAAGCAGAGAGATTCTCCTCTTCTTTTGAAGACCTCAGAACCATGCCCCTGACCACCATTTTTAATCCATTCACTACTGCATGGTCCTACAATCCAATTACCTCTTCAAGGCTCCACCTTTCAATTTCCATAATAGGATTTCCCACTCTCTTAACAGTCACAGTGGAGGGTAAGCTTCTAATACATAAACCTTGGGGGACACAATTCAAGCTTCAGTGAGTTTGGGGGACATAATTCAACCCACTACAATGTCAATTAATGATGTTGGTATGGGAAGAGTACCCGTGATTATCCAGGTGAGCCCTTATAGGAGGGAGGCAGGAGGGTCAGAGTCAGAAAAGGCAATATGATGATGGAAGCAGAGAGACACAGAGAGAGAGAGAGAGAGAGACTGGAAATGAAGTTTAACCATCATGTATTCACCACCACCAAATG
>NW_007730755.1:7029-9327 GCF_000696425.1 Galeopterus variegatus | reverse complement strand
CGTGATTATCCAGGTGAGCCCTTATAGGAGGGAGGCAGGAGGGTCAGAGTCAGAAAAGGCATTGTGATGATGGAAGCAGAGAGACACAGAGAGAGAGAGAGAGACTGGAAATGAAGTTTAACCATCATGTATTCACCACCACCAAATGTCTTTGGACTGTCACTCCAGGACAGGTCCAAATGAAAAGGAATTGAAGAATCATGAAATGAAGCATTTTAAAGCATTTTTAAAAATCTGTAGAAAACCTAAACAATACTGGTTTGTTTCAGGAATCAGAAGACAGAGGAGAAGCTGTAAATCTATGTTAATTCCAGCCTGAGTAGATATGCAATGCCTGAGAAAGGGAACCCTGGCTTTGAGTTGGGAGCTGGACTGGGTATCCTCGCAGAATTGTCTATCCTTAGTTATATTCTTATCCCACACATCTTCACTATGAAATTCCAGCTACCAGTCCCTGTGTGCATGCCACAGATCCTGCCTCAATAAATGGGAGCTACCAAACATGAGTTGTTTGTCATTACTCCCATATCCAGGGTCTTAGCAAGGGGCAATGGTTTCCTATCTACCCAACTTGGATCTGTGAGTGGATTTTTCTATAAAAATATTATGATTTTTACAGTCTGGCTTAAGATATGATGAAAAGATTCCATCCATAATACCTGCTATGGTTGAATATATCTTTATAGATTGGTCTATGAATTTCACCATCTTTTAAAACATTTTGGTGGGAAATGACTTTAAGTTCTCAACAGACTACTGAAATATCATACTACATATAGCTCAAATAGAGTTTTAATTTATAAGTAAATAAATACAGTAAACAACTTTGGAACAAGCATATGTTTTCAATTCATCAGTGGTTCAAAATTAAAGAAGAATAAAATTTAAATCTGATTTTTATTTAAAACCTAAAAGTTTTCTAGCAATTTGANATATCATACTACATATAGCTCAAATAGAGTTTTAATTTATAAGTAAATAAATACAGTAAACAACTTTGGAACAAGCATATGTTTTCAATTCATCAGTGGTTCAAAATTAAAGAAGAATAAAATTTAAATCTGATTTTTATTTAAAACCTAAAAGTTTTCTAGCAATTTGAAGCTAGAAAAACACAGGAATTTTATGCTCTCTTTTCCTGGCAGAGACACCAAAGAGCCACTATACTCCTAAGAGCAATCGAAAAGGGGAACAAAGTCTCATTCGCTGATAGCAATAAGAAAACAGCTTCAATGCTTCTCCCCCCCTAGCATCCCTTGTTTAGCATCAGCCTTTTTTCTCCCTATAATGCCAGACAAATTAAATGATCAGGGCTACTGCTTGCTATTGAACATCCAAAGGGACTAAATTTCAAATATTCAGCAATACATTAATGCTGCTGGAAGAAAAATTGGAAGTCAATCAACTGCTAGATTGAGTTTACGGCTCCATATGTAATGTCATCTAAAAGAGTATGCGACAGTTTGCAAAACAAGCAGGCTTAGGCAGCATAAGCACTTGGCTCAGGCATTTAAACAGGAATGAAAAATACTATGTTCTTGCATCCGTAGTGCCTCTAATCCTGTGATGGTTTTGTCACCACTTGGGCTCTTCTCTTGTTGTGATCCAGCTAGCAAACTCACAGCAAAGGGACCCAGCTTAAAAGTAAACTCATGCAGCACCTCCTTGGCTCAAGAGAACCAAAAATGAAACTGCATGACATATGGAGTAAACATTATAGATTTGCTTAAACAAAAGAAATCAGTATGATATTTCAAGACACTCAGTAGTTCTAAATGCAATGGGAAAAAGAAAAACAGAAGGACACAGCAATCTCTGTCTTTCCTCAAATTTTGTAGGTGGCTGGTGTAAGTCAGGTATCCTGTTTAAGAAGCTGTTCATCATCAAAAAGTAAAAGATTATAGAATTTTAAATACTTTTCCAAAACAATTACTTTTTTCATTGTATTTTCAGAAACTAATTTTGTTTTATCCATCCTACAATAGTAATTGTTTCTTAATGATTTGAGAAATATTCACAGTGATAAACAAGGCTTATAATCTTCAATCTGTTCCTTTTTAAAATTTTTCCACTTATGCCACTTACACTGTAGATAATAGATTTGCCCTAGTTCCAGATCTACTTTGTAATGATTAAAGCAAATGAAAATACCATTCAGCTTGATTTCCACACGGGACTCGTGCTGAAATTATTTATGGTCATAGAGAAATCACTACACTCTTTATATGTACAGATTTTTAGCCATTGACCATATATTAAATTAATAATTTCCAAACATTTTAGTATGAAAACAACTTT
>NW_007730755.1:3827-5309 GCF_000696425.1 Galeopterus variegatus | reverse complement strand
GAAATTTTTTTTGTTTCTAGCATAGCTTTGGATTTTTCCTAATGTCCTGTCATCTTTAAAATAAAATTGCATTTATTACATTTCAATCTATAGATAAATTTTAACTTAATGATTTTTATTACAAAACTGCATTCTTGGATAAACACATCCTCACTTCTTATTCTCCTACTCTGTGTGCATAAACTGCATAGTACCTGCAGCAGCAAGTCCTAAACATTTTCTCAGTGCATTCTGGGGAGCAATGTGACCTTCTCCTAACATATTCATATTCACATGACCTTCTCCTAACATATTCATATTCACATGAGCCATACAAACCTGGATTTTTTATAAAGCTATGAAAAATGTCAGGAAAATTCACTCCTAGTGCTGGATTTGCCCCTGACTAGCTAGATAACATTGAGAAAATCATTTACCATTGTAGAGCCTGAGTCTCCTGAAATATTAAATAAGAATTTACAAGCTGGTTTCTAAATTCACTTTCAGCTCCCACAGATCAATAACCCTCTTCNCTTCTTGCTTGTCCTCACACTATGGAAAATAGAGCAGTGTTTTGGGCAGGGTGTTGCAGAGAAGAGAGCAAGACTAGAGTAGAAAATAAATTATTACCCTTACTGAGGCTTCGTCTGCTTCCTCTTCTCCCCTCTTCACTTCAGCACATAGCTGAATGCCAGTAGGATTCCACTGAAAATGTTCCATGACAAGACCAAGGTGGTAGCAACCTCATTAATTCTACCCAATGTCCTAACTCCATGTAATCATTCAGGAACAAAAAGTAATTTCAACTGTTTTCTCTTTTTCAGGTCTGTTAGTCATGCTGTCTCATCTCCTCTCAGTATCCTAATAAAACTTATTAAATTATAAATAGCACATGTTTATTTTGGTGTATTTTAGAAAGAACAATGAAGTAAACAAAACTTTCAGTTGTCTTCTTCTTTTAGAAGGAGTCTCTCTGTCCATTTAGACTTTCTCTTTTCCTTTCTCCTTTCTCCTTCTTTTTTCTCTTCCTTCCTCCTTGCTTTTCACTAACATATCCTGAAGGTATTTTTACTCTTATTTCCTATTTCCATAATTTAAAATTCTTGTATTTTTAGACTAGGTCAAATTAGAAGTAGCTTATAAATAATTTGAGATTTGACACACACACACACACACAAATAAATAAATAAATAATTTGAGATTTGGAGAGCTAATATATATATATGTCAAAGAAAATAATCTCATAAAAAAGGAAGGTGTCATGCTTTTTAAGGGGGTTTAGGTACAAAATTGTTTTAAACATTTGCCTAATACTGTCAGTTGATAAACTGTATCATAACACCAAAACAAAAACTGTATTAAAATAATTCATACTTATTGAAAATAAGCCACACACAGAACAGAGAGTTTAATAGCAAGCAGGCTTCTATTTGAAATCCATTGAAATTTTTTTTGTTTCTAGCATAGCTTTGGATTTTTCCTAATGTCCTGTCATCTTTAAAA
>NW_007730755.1:0-2011 GCF_000696425.1 Galeopterus variegatus | reverse complement strand
AATCATTGATCAACTAATCTACAATGACAAAAAAGCAACTACAGATTCGAGGTTTTAGGGCTGAAACAAAAGAAGATTCCTGAGAGCGCCCAAGCTGCGCTGTGGGTCTGAGTGAGCAGCCCGAGGCAACAAAGGCCAAGAAAGATGCAGAAACGGAGAGTAAGGCGCTGGACCGGCCCAGCTCTGTGAGCTCAGTGAGTGACCCCCAGCCCAGCCCTGCTTGCGGGGCAGATGCCCGCCCGGCTCCCACCTACCACACCAGGCTAGGCACCGGCAGTAGCACTGCCTCCATTTTCTCGGGTGCGGGTGGAGCCAGCCGGCTTGGATTGGCCAGGCCTGCCCTCTTTGCTTGGCGCAGCTCCTCACTGAGCCAAGCTACTTGCGTGCCTCAGCGCGGGGCCCCCCGGGGCCTGCGGACCGGCCTACAATCCCACAACCCCCGCAGATCTCTGGTGGGGCTGGTGGTGGGGGGAGCCCCCAGCCAGCGTCGGGAGGGCAGGGAGGAGGAGCCCACCCAGATTGTCACTCCACCACACCCTGGGCTTCAACCCCAGGTGAACTTTCTGTTTCCGGGAGGCAGATACCATCTCTGTGGCCATCAGTTCGGAAGAACCCCAAACTGATTTCAGGTTGGGAGAGGTGAGGCCAGAGCGCTCTCAAGCTCACTTGAACCTCTCAGAGAGCTGACTACCGGCAGGTGCCCGGGTCGACCCGTGCTGTGGGGATATAAGGAGGAACTGTGTGCTGTGGGATCCTCCCCCGAGGAGCTCACNAGGAAAATTCACTCCTAGTGCTGGATTTGCCCCTGACTAGCTAGATAACATTGAGAAAATCATTTACCATTGTAGAGCCTGAGTCTCCTGAAATATTAAATAAGAATTTACAAGCTGGTTTCTAAATTCACTTTCAGCTCCCACAGATCAATAACCCTCTTCTTTGTTTCTCTGTCTGCATTGGTTTTCTTTTTAAATCAACTTCATTAAAAATATACTTTGTAGATAAAAAGTGCACCAACTTTAAGTGCAACGTTCAATGAATTTTGACAGATACATAGACACAAATAACTAACATTCTAAACAAAATATAAGACATTTCAACTTCTCAGAAAGTGCCATCACCATCTCACCCCAGCTGCAGGCAATCATTGATCTGCTTTTTGCCCATTCTGGTATAGGATGTACAAGGGTACTTCTAAAAGGCTGAAAAAACAGAATTAGAAGACAATATAAATTTTTCCATGAGCTTTTGAAGTACCATTGGATATGGAGTCATACAGTACCCCCTACTTTTTATTTGGCTTTATACTCACCCTGATGTTTTTAAGATATGCACATATTTTTGCATATATCAGCAATTTATTTCTTTGTATTGACAAGCTGTATTTCCTTTTATGGGTTTACCATATTTTGTTTATCCAGTCATCTGTTAATGGACATTTAGGTTATTTCCAGTTTTCAGCCATTTTGAACAAAGCTGCTATGAACATTTGTGTACATATACATACAGTCCTTTTGTGGACACTTATTCATTTATTTTAAATAAAATACTAAAAGTGGAATTTCTGGTGGGGACAAGATGGCGACGGGTCTGGAGCGGGTGTGCCAGAAGACAGCGCGAGCCTGAGAAGTGTGCGCTGTGCTGCCAGAATATTATTTGCATTTCCAAGAGCAACAAAAAATGAATAAATCATTGATCAACTAATCTACAATGANAAACCATAAAAAGAGACAATGAGGGTCACTACATAATGTTAAAAGGACTGATGCATCAAGAGAACATAACAATCATAAATATGTATGCAACCAATGTTGGAGCACACAGATTCATAAAACAAACTCTATTAGACCTAAAGAAGGAAATAGATACTAATACCATAATAGCAGGGGACCTGAACACCCCACTGTCAATACTGGACAGATCTTCTAGGCAAAGAATCAGCAGAGAAACACTAGATCTTAACAATACTCTGGACCAATTGGACTTGGCAGATATCTACAGAACATTCCATCCA
>NW_007730754.1:177053-182110 GCF_000696425.1 Galeopterus variegatus | reverse complement strand
GCCACCGGGCCGGCCCCACATTTCACTTTTCAATTCCCTGGCATTGGTGGAGCATTTAGGCTGTCCCCAGTGCTTTTTTCTTATAAATCTGTGTCTTTGTGAACATCTAAGAAAGTTCCTCTGGGGCGTATACCCTGTAGTGGATTGCAGGTCATGGACGTGACCATACACAGTCACCAATTGTTCACAATTGATCCCTCAAATGGCCCACACGGATAGTGCTGGTGGCCGTGTGCGTGGGTCCCTGTTCTCTCACATCATTGCTTAGATTTTTTTTTTTTTTTTAATTTCTCATTGCTTAGATTTGATGTCAGCGAACATCTTCATTTTGGCTGCTCTGGTGGAGGTAAAGAGCAGAGTTTCTCTTCCTCTTGTCGAGTGTTAAAGGACTGCTGTCTAGGTTGCCACATCAGATCCAAGAGCCCCTCCCTCCCTTTGGTTTTTGGTCTTTCTAAGAGTGGCGTCAGGATTTCTCATATATTCTATATTTATACATTCTCATCTTATTGAAAAGATCTTTTCCCATTCTGTCACCCATTTGTAAAATCTGTCTGTGGTGTCTTTTTGTTCCAAGTGGATTGTTTTTAATTTAGATATAATGACATAGAATAAAATGGGCACCTCTTAAGTGGTCAGTCCGTTCAACAAGTTTTGACTAATGTGTGCAGCCAGGTACTCAACCTCCAATCAAGGTAGAGAACACTACCTTCACCACAGTGTCTTTTGATAAGCAGAAACCCCTAAGTTTGATGTAATTCAGTGCACGAGCTTTCCCTCCACAGGTTGTGCCTGCTGTGTTGTGCTTAAGAAATCTTTCCCCATTCCAAAGTCCCAAGTATAACAGCTTCCCCATGTAAGTTTCTGATCCTTCAGGTGTTACCTTTTATATTGAGTGTAAAGCAGCTGTCTAATTTTATTCCTCTTTTTGTCATGAGCCAGTTTTCCCAGCACCATTTGTCCCGTGGTCATGAGGATGCCTCCTCAACAGCCACCTTGCCGCCTGCCTTAGTCTTGGTTCCCATTCCTACTTGCTGGTGGCTGTCCGAGGAACAAGCACGTGCCCTAGTTCTGGCTCGTACGAGGTGAGGGAAAGTCTGTGAAAGGCTCCCCCCAAAAGAGACTTACAAGATAGAGCAGAATGACTCGCTCTTTTAGGCCCCTCATGGTTACAAGGTGTCTGCAGCACTTCCAGGAATATTCTCCAAGCTTTCCTAGTTCTCTTGCTTCTCTGCGGCCCTCCAGTGCTATGTTAGACCTTAGCAAGAGGGTATCTCTCATTTCTTAAAATCTTAAAAGGTATGCTGCTAGTACTTCCTCCTTATTAATTATTTATTTTTTTTTTTTTTTGGCAACTGGCCAGTACAAGGCATCCTTACTATGTTTACTGCACCTTTTTATTAAGTAGTCTTTATCAGTTTAAGGAGTCCTTTCTATCCCTCTTTCATAAGAGCTTTAAAAATTATCACTAGATGCTGAACTTAATCATGTTTTCAGCATCTCCACCTTTTGTCTGCCTATGTGGTGAATGAAATTGATTTTCTAATCCTGAACAATCCTTGAAATAGCTCTGCTTGTTTTCCATGTATCTTTTTCTGTTACCCCTTTGTTAGCTAATAATTTATTTTGAATTTTTGCATCCAAGTTCATAATTGAAATTGGCCAAATAAAGTCAGGTTTTAAAAGGACAAGTTTACCTGCAGTCTCACATGATAATGAAATAGCTTGTCTTTCTCCTGTTTCCTTTATAGATTTTCCCATGAGCATTATATCTTAGTTATCTTAACATAAATACTAAATCATATTCTACTTTTCTCTGGACAGCATTGTAGCTCTATGCATGCCACATAATATTCAAATACATCATTTCAATCATTACAATTGTTTCCTTTTTTGTGGTTTCTGTAACTGCTTCAATGAACCATTTAATGATTTACTGGAGTGGGTATATTTTATTTATTTATTTTTTTTTGCTGTACAGGCATCCAAACCCTTGACCTTGGGGTTACAAGGCTAAGCAGCCAGCCCTTGCAGTGGGTTTAAAACAACAACAAAAAAAATTTCTTTCTGGGATAAATTCCCAGGAGTGGGATAATTGGGTCAAAAGATATAAACATATTAATGGATCCTGATACATATTTCCAAGTCTTTTCCACAAGAGAGATTGATCGGTTTGGAAGTGCCAGCTGCAATGTGGGGGAGCCAATCGCCTCAATTTTCCTGCCTCAGGCATTATTTTATTAATGTTTTATTGGTCCGATTGTGGCTCTTTGAAAAAACTGTAGATGATGGACTAAGTATATGATCCTGCCCGACTCACGTCTGCCCGGCTTGGTGGGGGGTGGGGGGAGGCTGCGCTCGGGCGCCCCCTGTCGTCCATTGTGACGCCGGCCACAGGCCGGTTGGCAGAAGCAGGCGGTTTCCCGGCCGAGCCTTGGGAGCCATGGCCGAGATGAAAGAGCTGCTGCTGCAGCTGCAGAAAGACAACCGCGATGGTCGCCTACGGAAGCAGGAGCTGGAAGAGCTGGTGCGCGGGCTAGAGGCCGAGAGCGAGAACCTCACCGGGCGCCTGCACGACCTGCGCGAGCGCGAGCGCAGGTGTGTGGGGCTCTAGGCCCGAGGGGCAGGAGGGAGCGCAAGGGTTGGCCCTGTGGGTGGCGGCGCTGGGGGACTCACAGAGTGTTCGCTGACGCCCCCGGGACCACACCTGCGCTCTATGCCATTAGGACCGGGGAGATACACCCAGGGGACCCGGGAGGGGAAGGATGGTACTGGCTCCCCAGGGACCCGGCGAGGGCTTCCCCGGCCCCGACCCCAAGCCCGCAGCTGGTCCCTCCCGGGTACCCGGGGATCCTGTTCGCCCGCCGCCACCGCCGTAGCACCGGCCTCAGTTTCCCTCTGCAGCCTGAAGCGGAGGCGAAGCCAGGCGGCGCGAGCTCCTCGAGGGGAGGCGCGCGAGGCAGCGCGGGAGAGCGCGGAGAGGGCGCGCGGACAGCTGGAGGCGGCGGAGCGGCAGAAGCAGGACATGGTGGGGTGCTGGCCGGCTTTGGGCGGGGCCGAGGGAGGGGGCGGGGCCCCTGGAGAGGCCTGGATATTCCCCTCGACCCTGTCCGCAGGAGCAACACAACCGACAGCTGCAGGAGCAATGGGAAGAGCTGTCCAGTCAGGTACGTGTAGGGGATGGGAAAGCCTCCGTCCTTCTCTGCAGTCCTGCTCTGGTCCCCGTCCCCGTTTCCGCCCCGTCCCCTCCTTGCAGGACACCCCACAGCCTCTAGAAGCCCCGTAAGCCCCGCCCTCACAAGCCCCACCCCTCAGCTGTTCTACTACGGAGGGGAGCAGCTGAGTCAGCACCGCGCGGAGCAGCAACTGCAGGAGACCCAGCTGGCGGCGCTGCAGGTGCTTGGGCGGGGCCCCGAGGACCGGGGTAGGGGCGGAGCGGCAGGGGCGTGGGCGCTGAGGCGCGGCAGGGTGCGCGCGTAACGGGCTTCTGACATGCTTTGGTTCCTCCCGAAGAAGCAGCTGGAGCTGGTGGAGGCCAAGTACGCTATGCAGGCGGAGAGCCTGCGGCAGGTGCGGGCCGATTCGGGGTTTTGTGGGAGGATCGGCCTCTTGTGTGGGTGGGACCTGGCCAGGTCTAGGAGAGTGCGGAGGGGTGTGTCCCCCTAGTCCAATCAGAGCTCTTCTCATCCTAGAGCGCGCAGCGGAAGGAAGAGGACTGGGCCAGCTTCCAGGAACAGAGCGGGGTCCTGCAGGTGCGCCCCCTCCTCCCTCAGAGCCGCCACCTCCGACGACACTGCGGCCTCCACTCCTCCTCCGCTAGCCCTGCGGGGCCCGGACTCCCGCCTCCTCCCGCAGCCTGAGTCCTCACTCCCACCCCCTCTAGGAGCTGCAGGGGAAGGTGATGGAGGCGGCGGCTGCGCTGGACGCCTCGCGTGGCGGCCCGGAACCGTAAGGGAGTTAGGACTGTTGAACGCAGCAGGGAGACTGTGGGGCCGAGGCAGATCGCCCATCTCGATACCCGCCCCCGCAGGTATCGAGATNCGCCATCCGCTGGGGGCTCCCGCGCCTCGGCTCGGACGCCGCTTTCCGCCGCCTGCGCTACGTGCTGTCCCCGCTGCTTGAGCTGCGCGTGCACGGGCTGCTGCCCGCCTAGCGCGCATCACGCCGGCTGCGGCCGTCTGCACCTCTGTCTCGGTGTGGTTTCTGGGGCGACTGGGGGAGGCGGAGGGGAGACGGCCGGGAGTGGGGCTCTTGTGTCCCTCGGGGCCCAGCGACCTGCCGTAGCACCTCGGCTCAGCGGGTATTGAGCCTTCCTGGCAGACCCTGCGTCCCTGGAGGCGGCCCCGGGCGCCCCGCAGCGGAGTGGGCGACCTGAGCCAGGCCCTCAGGCTGGCCTTTCCCACAGCCCCCGGGGCTGCACGTCAGGTTGGTGAGCGTCTGATTACTGAACTTGTGCTTCCCCCCCGCTCTCTGCTAGTGAGCCTGAGTCTTGCGGGGCAGGGGGCGCTGGCCGGTCAGGTTTTCTCCGTGGAGCTGCGGTTCCTTTGTCGGCTGCCTGCTTAGTTCCCTCTGGGCGAGTTCCCCGTCCCGACGCGGGCAGCGAGTGGTCCTCCCTGTGGCTCGCTTCCCTTGCTTTGCGTCTGGGTGCTGCTGGTAGTGTGCCCTGACGAATGTGGGCTTCCTGGGAGTCGTCTTTTTATTCCTGTGAGATGTTCTGCTTAGGAGAAATGAACCTTGAGTTCCATTTTGTCTGATACGAATATTGCTGTACTTATTTTTATTAGTGAAACTGTTCAATGTGTCTACATCCTTGTGGAAATATACGTGGGTTTTTGCCTATGGCCTTTTAACAGTCATTTTCTTATTGAAATTTTTTTCTGGAATCCTGTGTATCAAATTTTATAAAATTTTAAAATTATGCTTTTTGTCCTAAAGAATCCAGTTGTGCCTGGAAGTCATAAAAATATTCTCATATTTTCTTTTTAAAAAATATTTATTCGGGCGGCTGGCAGGCAGTGGATCCGAACCCTGGACCTTGGTGTTATGACACCACGCTCTAA